>NC_041384.1:695848553-695853683 GCF_002162155.2 Triticum dicoccoides
ATTTTTATCGGGAACGAGGGGGTCGAGGGTCGGGAACTAGGGTAGAGGGTCGAGGGTCGTTAAGGGGTCAAGGGTCGAGGGTTTCAGGGTCGAGGGTTCGAGGGTTCTATAGGGTCTAGGGATCGAGGGTCGAGGGTTCCAGGGTCGTCTAGGGGTCGAGGGTTCCAGGGTCGTCGAGGGTTCGAGGGGTCGAGGATCTCCGAGGGGTCGAGAGAGGTTTCCTAGTGTCAAAGTATTGAAGAAATCCATGGCTTCATCATTAGCCAGAAGTAACCAGGGCATGACGAAGTCCTCCAAAGTTATTTTGGAATGGTGTCCCGGATAGGATAATTTGCCTTTTTGTATGAATTTCAGCAAAGGCCTTCCAAATAACGATATTTGGAAGGTTCTTGCTGAACTTTGTACCAAAAAGCGAATTATCCTATCTGGGAGTCCGTTCCAAAATAACTTTGGAGAGCTTCGTACCATCATGCACCTGTTACTTTCGCCTAATGATGAAGACATGGTTTTGTTGAATCCTTTGACACTAGGCAACCTCCCGACCCCTCGGCGATCCTCTCGAACATGAGAGGAAGAAGAGGATAAAAAATGAAGAGGAAGAAGATAAAAAAGAGGAGAAGAAAGAATAGAGGAGTTCTTCTCCTCTTTTCTTCTTCTTCTTCTTCTTTTTTTTATCGGGAACGAGGGTCTTCGAGGGACATAGATGTAGTGTCGTCGTTGTCGATATACCCCCTCCCGATAGCTTCAACACGTGGGGGGGGGGTCGATATTACCCCCTCCTTGAAGCGTTCTCGAGGCCACCCCAAACCCTTGAAGCGTTGTCGAGGCCACCCCAAACCCTAGAGAAGCAGCGTCGAGGCCACTAATTAATATATATGATTCCTTACTATGATTAGCTAGCTAGTTCTACGTTTGCCACTAATATATCCATCTGTCATGTTTGAATAATAATTGCCATGTTGTAAATATTTGTAGAAACTATGGACACCGCCCGAGACAAAGCAAAAGAAGCGTTGTTGAGGGACATAATCGCAGAAGGAAGTGATGTCGTCTCGTTCTTTCTCAACGACACCGATGGTCCGAGACGAGAGAGTGAAGAAGCTGGCTACGGTGACCTAATGCCGGTGCAAGAAGAAGAACATGAGGACGGCTCCGGTGACCCAATGCCGGTGCAAGAAGGAGACCGTGATGATGGCTCCGGTGACCGAACCGAGTCCGACCAGGTATATATATTAGTTAAGCCTGTGCTGACTAGCTAATTGATGCATTTATTGTTTTGGTATGTACACATATTAATTAAGTCTTTGTTCTTTTTTCTAGCCCTCCGGATCGAGCACAACTGAGGTAAAGAGACGAGGCCCGAAGAAAAAGTTGAGCTCGGATGAAAGGTTTGAGATCATAGCAATCGCGCCCGACGGCCAACCGATTGAACCCATCCGAACAAAGAACGCATTTGTTGCTCAGTGCGGGGTTCTGGTTAGGGACAAGATCCCGATCAGCATCCAGCAATGGTTAAAGCCGGCTACAGAAGACCCTAAGGTGTCTTACGTCAATGATATGCAGAAAAATGATCTTTGGACTGAGCTGAAGTCAAATTTCACCCTACCGCCAGAGGATGATCCGGAGAAGCCAGTTAAAGAGAAATTAATCAAGTCTTTTGCTCTGAAGAGGATGGCAGACCTATTTAGGAGGTGGAAGAAAGAGCTGAATAGGTTTGTCGATAAAAAAGAGACACCAAATTTCAAGGGCAGATATGAGAAGATCAGTGATCACTGGCCCGCATTTGTGGCCAACAAGACATCGGAAAAGAGTAAGAAGATGTCAGCGACAAACAAGATAAATGCTGCGAAGAAGAAGCTTCAACATCGCACGGGGTCAAGTGGCTACCTCGTAGCCCAGCCTAAGTGGGCCAAGCTTGAGAATGATCTGGTTGAAAAAGGGATCGAACCAGAGACAATGAACTGGCCAGACCGTTGCCGGACTTGGTTCTTCGGGGCCGGCGGAACCTTGGACCCTGTAATAGGGAAGTGCATTTGGACGGACGAGCAACTTGACATACCCTTGAAGAAGCTTCGGTACTATATCGCTGCAGCGCAGAAAGGGACGTTCCTTCCAAACAGAGAGAACGACGAGCTCACAAAGGCCCTCGGAAATCCTGAGCACCCTGGACGGACACGTGGCACGCCAGAGTCCATTTAGTGGAAGGCTGGGTTTCCGGACGCAGGCGGTTACAAAAGCCACGAGAGGAGGAAAAAATTGCAGCAGACCGGACTGCAGGCGCTGCATGCAAGGGTACAAGCGATAGAGGAATGAGAAGCAAATCGCAGCGAACGACTTGCCGAAGCTTCCCCTGAAGCTACCCCGCCATCTCAGTGGAGAAGCAGCGTGGCTTCCACCGAGCTGCTTCAGTCGGAGCTTGTCTTGACGGCTCCTGCCAGCTATCCCGTGGATGCTATCACAAAGGCTCAAAATTGCCACCTTGTGACGCAATGGATTAATATGAAGGTCAAGGCGGCTGTTGGCTCTGTTTTTCCTAATGAACCCGGCGCAACTTTTCACTGCCGGCCGATTACAGAAGGATATGCTAAGGTGATGGTGGATGAAATAACGGAGGGATTTGAGGACCTCCCGCTTGACCACCCTACCGGAGAAGGGGAGACTCGGCTGGGTTCTTCTCTGAAAACTCCATGCCTATGGCGGAAGGAGCTCATCAACCTTCCGAACTGGACACCTCCGCCTCCTCCTCCTCCTCCTCCGGCGAGTCAGGGCACTCCGCCTCCTCCACCGCCTCCTCCTCCGGTGAGTGACGATCAGGGCCCTTGGCCGGCTCCTTCTCTGGCGCGTGGCGGCACTCCGCCTCCTTCTCCGCCTGCGCCGGCGCGCCCGAGCAGCCAGCCTCCTCCTTCTCCGCCTCGTCAGCAAGGGTGGAAGAGACCCGTCGCCGCTCCGGCAGCTGCTCCGGCGTGTCGTAGTCCTTCTCCTCCGCCTCGTAAGCAAGTAAAGAAGACAGCCGCTCTGTCTGTTCGGCCGACGTCTAGGAGTACAGCCAGAGGCGGGAGGACATACAGATTCAGTCCTTCTCTGAAGAGTCCACAGAAGTTACCATACGAGAGGACCCCGGAGGAGAACGCGAAGATCGCGCGAACCGAAGTGGATGACTGGTTTCAAGGGTTGAAAGCAAAGAGACATCCACCTCCGGAGGAGAAGGTAGATCCGGTGAAAGTGAAGCGCACTCTGGCTGCCCTGGCAAAACCACCCAAGTCTCCGCCGAAAGGCAACTATGAGCGCATTATTGCAAAGACATGGGCCGAAGCAGAGCGGTCGGGAAGTACAGTCAGTGATCAAAGGCTGAAAGAACGACGAGCAGCTGGGAAACAAATTGCCCAGCTCGGCGAACAAGCGAAGCAATCGTGCCCCCCGCTCAAGGTGCCTAGCGACATCGTCGATCCGAGAATGGTGCCCGGTTATTGAAATGTTGACGATTACCTGCCCGCCTATGTACATTATGATCCCATGGAGGTGCAGATACACAGATACGAGTACGGGAAGCCTCTCGTCAAATATGAAAAATATTTAACAACGATGATGCGAAGATTGCATGATTGGTACTTGAAAATCTGCAGAGAGTCTGGGGGGAGGAGTACTTTGTATGCGAGAGTTAAACTGGAGCATGACCTCGTTGGAATTGAACTGTTGCCTATTCCATTTGAGGAGTTCTATCAGTTTTTGAATCAATTGGCCCTCGATAAAACAACAGTCACCTGCTACTGTCTGTAAGTACTACTACTTCTGTCATTAAGTCTCTCTATATAGCTCATCTCTTTCATTGCATGTATTTATAATTATCCTCACTATATTATGCAGATTGAAGATCGCCAAATTGAAGAAAAGACAAATCGGTGATATTGGGTTCGTTAACACATATCTCATAGATGCAACTGAGGTTGAACATCGTCCCGAAGATACCGAGGCCAACTTGCTACGGTCATTCAAAAAAAATGAAAACAAAGATATAATACTCTTTCCTTACAACTTCAAGTGAGCGTTACTGTCTTGTGCATATTCGGTTTCCCTTATATATTAGTCCAGGTTATAGTAATGTAATTGGTGAGTTATGCATGCGTGCGCAGGTACCACTATATTCTCCTAGAGATTAGGCTTGAGCAGGGAGTAGTAACTATCTTGGACTCTAAATGAAAAGATCCCCAGGAGTATGCGGACATGACTGAAATCCTCAAGAAGTAACTTAAATCGATCATTATCCACCATATCAGCAACTTTGTTCATTTTCTGATATCATGTAATTGTTTTCTTTGTCCGGCAGGGTTTGGAGAAAATTCACCAGAAAAGTTCCGGGACTGCCGAAGGAGCTGGAATTTAGATACCCGAAAGTAAGTACTATAGTAGCATGTTCCGCGCATCTCCTAGTGATTCAAGCGCTAGTTTCATCAATACCATTTAGCATTCTTGCTTATCAGTTTGATTGACCTCTATTTCTTGTAAAGTGGTTGTGGCAGGAACAAGGGAATGATTTCTGTGGATACTACGTCTGCGAGTCCATCCGCCACACGACCTGTGAGCGGGGCGGGTACTCTGACGAACAATATGAAGTGCGTAAATAACAATATTCACAATTTTATTTTATTACCATCATTTGTGTTGAGTTTCATTCATTCATATATATATATATGTATTGACCCCCTTCTTCAAATTAGATGTTTCGGAAGCGGGATGAACTCCTAGCACCAGCTCGCATGCGAGCAATTCAAGAGGAATTGGCGGCATTCTTTCTTGACCACGTGATCGCTGAAGACGGAGAATACTATGTGGACCATGAGTCCGTATGATTATATTTGTAAGAGATAATTATTGTATATATGTAGCCGGTAGTGTCGGATAGATATACGAGAAATTGTTGTTCAACCAATCTCTCGGAGAAGGAGAGGTGGTCGATATCACTTCTCTCTGTATGCATATATGTTCATGCATGACGATCTTCTGTTTCCTTCGTTTGCTTACTAGCTAGCTAGCGTGTCTAGTCCTCTTATTACGTATGTATAGTACGTAGCGTCGACCAAGCACAGACATAAGAGAGGACACTTCTCTCTATTAATTATAGCTAGCTAACAC
>NC_041384.1:695854054-695861354 GCF_002162155.2 Triticum dicoccoides
CCACAGAAATGCTGACGCGTGGAGGCCTATTGGTCCCGGTTGGTGGAACCAACCGGGACCAAAGGCCCTCCTGCCTGGGCTCAGCGCGCAGGCCACGTGGAGGCCCATCTGTCCCGGTTCTGGTTAGAACCAGGACTAAAGGGTTAGGGCATTAGTAACGACCCTTTAGTCCCGGTTCTGGAACCGGGACAAAAGGCCCTTATGAACCGGGACAATAGGCCCGTTTTCTACTAGTGTGGATAATTCAGAAATCAGTAAAATAATGGCATTTCTACTTTATTAATTCTAAATAACATAAAGTAAAAAGTGGGTATAGAAGGTTTTGTTTACTAAATTCATCCATCTCATGCCCGTCAAAAGGAATCCATTAATAATGTTGATCAAGCCTTATTAACAAACTTCTTCCGAATGACATGAAATCGGAGAATCTTCGTATAGCACTAGATTACCTCAATGGGGATATGCATTTCCCGAACAATAAGAATATCC
Organism: Triticum dicoccoides; assembly: GCF_002162155.2. NCBI lineage: Eukaryota > Viridiplantae > Streptophyta > Magnoliopsida > Poales > Poaceae > Triticum > Triticum dicoccoides. The sequence continues at coordinate 695,854,544 of NC_041384.1, forward strand.
TATTTCTTTTTTACAATAGGAATAGGGAATTCAAAACCTCCAGTAGTAATAGTTGAAATTCTTCCAATAGAATTGATACTATTCGCTTGAGGTTGTTTCTTTGGAAAGTGTACTGTATGGTCATTACCATTAACACAAAAAGTGGCATTACCCTTGTTGCAATAATTAACAGCCCTTGCAGTATTCAAAAAGGGTCTACCAAGGATGATCGTGATACCATCGTCCTCGAGTATATCAAGAATAACAAAGTCCGTTAAGATAGTAACATTTGCAACTACGATAGGCACATCATCACAAATATCGATCGGTATAGCAGGTTATTTATCATCCATTTGCAAAGAGATTTCAGTAGGTGTCAACTGATTCAATTCAAGAATATGATATAAAGATAAAGGCATAACACTAACACCGGCTCCTAGATCACATACAGAAGTTTTAACATAGTTTCTTTTAATGGAGCATGGTATAGTTGGTATTCGTGGATCTCCTAGTTTCTTTGGCATTCCACCCTTAAATGTGTAATTAGCAAGCACAGTGGAAATTTTAACTTTCGGTATCTTCCTTTTATTAGTAACAATATCTTTCATATACTGAGCATAAGGAGACATTTTCAGAATATCAATCAAATGTAAGCGCAAAAAGACAGATCTAAGAATTTCAACAAAGTGCTCAAAGTCTTCATCATCCTTTTTGTTGGATGGTTTAGGGGGAAAGGGCATGGGTTTCTGAACCCATGGCTCTCTTTCTTTACCATGTTTCCTAGCAATGAAGTCTCTCTTATCATATCTTCTATTCTTAGGTTGTGGGTTATCAAGATCAACAATAGGTTCTGTTTCCAGATCATTATCATTACTAGGTTGAGCATCAACATGAACATCATCATTGTCATTATTACTTGGTTCATATTCATCACCTGATTGTGTTTCAGCATCGGAAATAGAAATATCATTTGGGTTCTCAGGTGTATCTATAACAGGTTCACTAGAAGCATTCAAAGTCCTATCATCATTCTTTTCTTCTTAGATGGACTAGGTGCATCTGTATTAATTCTTTGAGAATCTTTCTCAATTATCTTAGGATGACCTTCAGGATACAACCTCTAATCATAACTCTAGTCATAACTCTATGTGACAGCCTGGTTTTTGCCCCCTCTTCTTTTCTGATTTTTATTTGGTTTTGATTTGAATTTGGAGTTTTGAATCACTTCAGTTGGACTTAAACACTTGGACACCACCTTGATTTTCACCCAAGTGACTCATTTCTCTCTCTAGCCATCATTTCTTCTCTAGTAAACCTCAAAATAATATTATGAATATTTTTCTTAAATGAAAAATATTCATTTTCTCCTCTAAAAACCTAACCAGCCACTTGTGCTCCAAAGCAACCCCTATTTTTCTTATCCACAAAAATCTGAGAAAATTCACAAATATTCTTTGAACCCTAGGGCACCATTCTAAGAAAAAATATTGCATTACTTTTTGGAATATTTTTGCTACAAAAAATATTTTCTGTTCCGGACAGAAATGGTAGTTTCTACAACAACTACCATTTTACTTGCTCCAATGCTGCTGAACTTTCTTGTGCATTACTACCTTCCTAGATGATTGTTAACCTCCAAAGCTCAACTCCCAACTCTTAGTAGTTTGACCACAGTTAACTCTCAAAGTTACTGTCCAGAAACTTACCACGAAGTAACACTCCAACTTACAGCACCTGAGCTCGACTCAAAGCATTGGCACAACCCTAAACACTAAGGACAACACCCCAAACATGAAATTGGGGCCAGCCGTGGCTCTATGCCAAAGTGCATGCAGTGACCATGCGTGTGCACGGTGCCAGCCTGCTAGCCGATGCGCTCTGGGTGCGGCTGAGCGCTCTATGTGTCGCGTGCTCGCTTCCACGGCTGCCGCAGCTCGCCAAACCTCGCCACCATCACCGTCTCTACTCCCTTAACTCCGTCCCGGCACCCGCTGACGCCGGAGCTCGCCAAAGAGAGCACGGGCGCGGTCCGGCCAACAGAATAGTGCGCTACGCATTATGTTCATCGCCACCCCCTCGATCATGTGCTCATCGCCGCCCACTCACAGTGCCCGCTTGAGCTGCGTCGCCTTCCCCCTCGCTCACTTCGGTGCCGTGTCCAGGTGTCCTTCGGCGGATCCCGAACCCCTCACCTCGCTCACCTATAAATACAGCCCTCTCCAACCCCCTCGAGCATCACAAACCCACCACGCACACCCGACAAGACCGTAGGAAGCCGTAGCCCGGTAGGGCAGGCCTCGGGCCGCCGTCCCCTAGCTCGAGCTTGCCGATGATCCCCGCGGTTCGCCTCCACCGCTCCAGCCCCTACCAGGCTTAGGCCACTCTTCCAGAGCCTCCGTCGTGCTTCAGCGGTGCCGTCCGACCCGGTTGGAGCCATTGGTGGAGCCTCTAGTCGCCGTCATCCCCAACTTCGGCGACCTCTGCTCTCTACCGCCGCTAGAGAGGTCCGTTCCGACACTGTCCAACCACCCCTAGCTAATCTACGGGTACGGGCAGGTGCGCGTCAGTCTTCTCTCTCGATCTATCCCTCTAGCTCCGGCCAAGATGCCCTCCTCGCCGACGTGTGCTCCGGCGGAGCCTCACCGTGCTCTGTTTCCTTCTCCCCTCCCTCTCACCTGACTAGCAGGGCCCGCTATCAGCCACTCTGGCCGCGCCCGAAGCGGTATGAGTGGAGGCACCCCGCGAGTTTATGTGTTCGACGTCACCACCAACTCTATTTTTATTTAAATCAAATTCAAATTTAAACAGAGAGCTTCAAACAGCCACAACTTTTTAACCATAAGTCCAAATGGATTCATTCTTTTTGCATTATGTTCTTTATGAAAAAATCAAGCAGCACACCATAAATGAGATTTTTCTCTGCTGTCTAGAATTTCCGGTGAATTTCAGACTGTTTCTTGATGTTTTCTTTTTATGTTTTTAATTGTTTCAGAAGGTGAAGCTTTGTCTTGAGGATCACCAGGAGGAGTGTGAACCTCACTGCACTAAGGCAAGCCACAACAACATTTTCATGGTGCCATTACAATATTTGTGATTTTTTCAACTTGAATGAATAATTTAGTTCATGCATTTAAATCACTAAAATAAATATACATCTATCATGTTGAATGCTTGTTTGTGTTGATGTGTTTGTTTACAGAAGGTTAAAGCTAACTAAGTTAGTTTAAGTCACTATAAGTTATATTTGATTATGAAGAAATAATTTTTTATGAAAAAGAATTAGTTTGGTTAATATTTTATTGAGTGAGAAAAGAATTATGCTAAGTTATTGTCATGGTTAGTTTGTTGAATAAACCTAACCAGAAAAGTGTTATGAGTTTCTAATATTTATGGTTAGTGCTTGATATAGTTGATCCATTATTGTTCAAATGATAAGTGATGCATGTTATATGATTGCATTTGCATGGCATATCATGACACCGATTATTTTTACTTTAACTTGAACAATGATAATAACTCAACTTGAACATATCATTGATCGGGTCATGGTGCCACTGAATCGAGTTTTCCACAGTGCAACCACATTTGCCTTTATGGGAAGGCCTTTATTCGGTCCGTTGTCATGCCTCTAGTCGGTGCCTCCAACGAGGGAAGGTTATGGGTGTGCGTTACCCTGGCCAGGTAAGCAGACATAACCTTGTGTGCCCGTTGTTGTTATGGTACCTTGTCCCCGCTTGGCACCATTTATGTTTTGCCACGACGGTGGTCGTTGGTGCCTTTGGTAGACACGGGGCCACCCAGGACTTAGCCTAGTGGGGAGTGAGTCGGAGTGGCCGGGAGAGTGCCATGTTCATGGAGGGGTTCTGTCGGAATGCTGTTGGTCCACCCTAATCACTACTAGGAAAAGGCCTACTAGTGGCGCACCTGTTTTGCCTACTAATGGCGCACTACAAGTGCGCCACTAGCATCACGCCATCAGTATTTTTTACTAATGGCGCACAGGTGCTTAGTATCTGGTATACTAATGGCGCATGCCATTAGTATCCTACAGGTGCGCCATTAGTATCTGGTATACTAATGGCGCACCACATAGAAGTGCGCCATTAGTAAATAAAAAAAATATTTTTTTTCAATTTTTTCCTTTTTTTTCTTAATCTCGGGTCAATATGCTTAATCTCAAGTCAAATCGCACTCTATGGTCAAACTTCCCGCAAGGTCACCCATCCTCACACTACTCCAACCCGAGCACACTTAACTTAGCAGTTCTATCCAACCCCAGCACTAGCTCACTTCACAGGCACTTGTTGATATATCTATCATATCAATCCTATTAAACCTTGTTGATGTCTAGGACTTTGTTCATGTTCATGAGTATGATGAAAATTTTAAAAAATATTTCAAACTTCCCGGTCATATTACGTTTCATATTTTGAAAAAAATCCAAATTTTTTTTGAAACCAATTTTTTTTCTGTTACTAGTGGCGCACCTAGCAAATGGTGCGCCACTAGTGAAGGTTGAAAAGAACAAGAATTGAAGCATTGCATTGATTAGATGGAGCTTTGAAATGATATAATTGAAATAACTTGGAGCTCCAGAAAAGAAAGATGAACAACTTGGAACCAAGAATTTATTCCTCATGAACAAACTCCAAAAGAAGGAATTAATTCATCTCGAGGAAATAAGAATAAGAATTATGTTATGCATATCCTTCACTAATTTCAACTGATGAGAAGCAACGGATTTGGCATGCCACTTATTCTCGTAGAAAGGATTAAGAGAGATATAGCGTAAACTTGAGAAGGTATTGATGGAACCACCGGTGGGATTGGAAAAACAAATGAATTGATATGATAACCAAGGAATAGAACTCTTGAACGAACCACCGTAAGAATTGAAAAAGAAAGTAGCAAGGGCACAATTCATCGGGAAGAATTAGAAAACGAATAAAAATACTTGACATAATTTAGATACATGAGAACGAACAGATCATGAACTGATTAGAGGATATTTGAACGATGCACCGGTAAGATTTGTAGAACAAGAGGTGAAGGCTGGAATGAATAATTCTGAGATGATGGTTCCGAAGAATCAAACTGAAAAGACTCCTGAATTTCTCCGGATGGGTGAAAAGAATTCTCATAATCGCAAACAATTATGAGAGGATGGTACCAAGTGTCAGGACCCCGACTCAATGCCACATCGATCTAGCATGTAACACCTCATATCACTTTGCGGCCTCACGCACGGTATTCCCACGGGTGTCGCCTTACCTTGGCCCGGGACCGTTTGCGTCTTTTGGCACACGTATATGACAGTGTCGCTAGCATCCATATGATAAGGAGCCCGGGCTGACATGGCTAGTCGTAAACCCAAAGTGGCACAGACTTACAGGGACAGGCATCCATGACCCAGCATCGAACGTGTCGGTCATCAGCGAGTGAATCCAGGCTGTAGCACTGGGCTAGCAGGACTCCGGTGAACCGGGCTGTAGCGGGCTAACAGGACTCCGGTATTCATCGCGTGACATTTCCCCGAAGGGACAGACACAGGAACAAAGAAGGACACATGCCGGCCAGCCTAAGTGTTCCGGAGCAGTAGCAAGCTACCATGGCTCGGTGGAACACTAGGAGACATTTCCCGGTAAGAGAGGCTACTAAAGATAAACAACTAGATGGTCAGATCCCACACATACCAAGCATTTCAATAACATACACACAATATACTCGATATGTGCAAATACAACATGGCATCACAACATGACTCTACGACTCAAGTAATTTATTCAATAGGCTCCGAGGAGCGAGATATTACAAACATGGGTCTCATGACCCAACAATCAGAGCATACAAATCAAAGCACAAGCGGAAGCTATCATGTCTGAGTACAGACATCTATAAATGAAAAAGGCTGAGAAGCCTCACTATCGATCAGATCCTGCCGAGGGCACAAGATCGTAGCTGAGGTAACAAGCTAAACGTCGAAGTCCACGCGAAACTACCAGTGAGACCGAAGTCTCTCTGCAAAACATAAAATAGGCAAACGTGAGTACAAATGTACCCAGCAAGACTTACATCAGATCTATCTACACATGCATCATTATCAACAAAGGGAATGGTGGAGTTTGACTGCAGCAAGCCAGCTTTGACTCGGTGGCTATCCTGAACTACGACTGCAAGTAACTCTTTTGAGGTGGCGCACACGAGTCCACATATTCACCATATCAATACACCACTATGGATCCGCTCCCGTCTCCCTACGAGAACGCCATCCATAGCACTCACGCTTATCTTGCGTATTTTAGAGTATCCACTTTCACTTGTCTATGAACTGATATAAGCAACCCAGAAGTCCTTTACCGCGGACACGACTATTCGAATAGATGACGTTAACCCTGCAGGGGTGTACTTCTTCATACATGTTTCCACCACTTAGCGTCTGCACACGACATGTGCTCGGCAGACTTCAAGCGAAAGCCGACGTGGGTGTAGACCACGACCTACCTAAACACTCAAGTCTCTAGTCCAGGTTTATCGCCTATTCGGGTTCCATCCATGAGGAGATCCGGCCGGAGTTTCGCTCACAGCCCCAAACGATGTGAACAGGGTTCCCGAGATACCAAACGGGCATCCGGTACACCGTGCCACGTACCTACCGCATCACAGCCCACCCCTACGGTCAGCGCTGTCCACGGCCTCCAGTAAGCTACAAACACCAGAAACTACTTGCAACTCCTGGACAGAGGACTAGGGTGAATAAGAAGTCGAGCGGGGTCATATTTCAGGGCCCAATGTATGGTAGTAGCTGAATCATGGATCACAAACACAGAACTCA
>NC_041384.1:695863496-695918644 GCF_002162155.2 Triticum dicoccoides
TGGCTCGGGGAAGAGAGTCAGGGGAGGGAGAGAGGGGGTCCAGAGAGAGAGAGGCGGTCGAGGGGGTCGAGGGCGTCTCAGTGGCGTCGCGAGGGAGTCGGGGAGGCTGCCACGGCGAAGCAGGAGGTGGAGGCCTCCGCGTGCGCGCGTGCGTGCGGTGTCTGTCCTCCTGGCAAAGGAGGAAGATGACAAAGGGGGGGGGGAAGGAGGTGGGCTGGGCTGGCCAGATGGGCTGGCCAGCTGGGCCAGGTAAGTGGCGACAGGTAATTCCCTTCTCTCTCTGTTTTATTATTTACTGTTTTCTATTTTCTGTAGTTTGTTTTGATTTAGTTTAGCAACTAAATCATTTAAATAAATTCTGTAGATTTTTATGTGGCTTGCTAAAATATATACAAAGCCACTCACAAACCTCCAGAATTATTGGAGTCATATTTAATATATATTTAAATATAAATCCAAAGCAAATAGTTATTGGATTAATTCAAATGACCAAAATAATTATCTCTGTGACTCCAAAAATATTGGTTTAAATTTTACCTCTTACCAATATTTCCATGGAATAACAGGAACATTTTCTTGGACACATTTGAGAAGGTTTAAATGTTGGTTATTTTTAGAGGTTTCTGAGGCTTTGAAAACTCCTCAATTCAAATTTCATTTGAAATAAAACATGATGCTCACAAGAGGTCTAGCCTAGTGCATAACAGGACCAGGGATGTGACAACTCACCCCCTCTAAACAAAAATCTCGTCCCGAGATTCAAGCGTAGGGTAGGGTGAAGGGGAAACGCAAACTAGTATAATCTTCACGATCCAGGTTGCACTTCATAGGAACGTTGATTCGATCACCATTATTGTCTTGAAGTCTTGTTCTGATAAATCCTGTCAACATGACATGGAGGGAAGAAGGAGACTCTAGAAGGGTCGATCTTCTCGAAGATCGAACAACTCACGGAATGAGACATAGGACCATCTCTCAGGTTGAGACACGAGATACACATCAAGAGGGGTGGAAAGAAACGGATGACGAAGGTTCACTAGGTAGACAACAATTCCACACCTAAGAAGGTGGTAAACGATTGTCAACGTAGCGAGGAGTTAAGTTGCCATGATACCATAACGATACACCTTAGGGAAGGTGACTCGTAGAGATATCCCCTTAAGTGGCAAAAAGAATTACTTTTGATTCAGAGATCATTGAAACTCTTTAAACCAGCCTAAGGCAACTCTCGAGCGATCGTTTGTAGGTCGGTAGAATGGCATACTCCGACTTGGATGATGTGGATTACCTTGTTGAAGACAACGTAATGGATGAATTTGCTTATCGCCGGAAATGGAAGAGACCCATGGTAGAATGGCACATTGGCGGTGCAAACTGGGAACAAAATGCAAATGCTGGGAATGATTCTGGTAACTGGGGAAAAACCCAACAATAGAGAGTGGATTCACTGTTTGAAAAGGTCATAGCATTTGCCGAGGAAACTGAGAGGAATCCCAGTTAGGGATGATGATAACACGTAGCGCTTGTGCGTGCTCTCAAGAACTTGAGCATTTCCATAATCATCAAGGTTTTACCAACATCCGTGTCAAGGGTCCGGTAACACAACTTACTACCACGATGAATGGTGATGGAGGATGCAGATGCAAAGGAAGATAACACCTTCTCAGATTTCACCCTTGGCGGGGCCAAGGAAATAAAATCTGGATGATCGACCGAGAGACATTTAGCACTCCGCTTCTAATGTTCTCCTTGATGTGCTAGTGTAACCCACTCATAGATATGGTTTGATATCTAGAACATCAAGTAAAAAGGTCGGACTTCGGAACACAGAAATCCATAGGGGCAACTAGGGAGTAATCCTACGAAATCCCTATGGGGAGGTGGCCAACTTCTCCAATCAAGATACTACAATAATAGGTCTCCTGGCGGGGTGTGTTGGCCACGACATCCACCTTACCGGTTTCCGAGGGACCAATATTATAGTTCTTGGGATATGTTCCAAACCATCATATCTGCCTGTGATTCAGATCTGGTTGGTGTCAGGATATTCCAGACTCATCGAGTCTGGGAAGAAAAATGAAAGTTTGCAACACAAATCGACGAGATGACGTTGCGAGATTCTCGGGAAATGAACTACGATAGTAAGCTCCAAAACATGAGCTGGTTCTGCTACAAACATGTGAACACGTTGTCCCAGACAAGCATGACCACGTGGTAGTCTTATAATAAAACACTACCGAGTTCAGGTGGGGAACCATCAACGAGGATATCAAAGTTCTTGATTAAGCCCGGGTTAGCTCTTATGAAGATACTCCTTCTCCTTGAATGAATCAGTCAGTGGCTTGGTGTGCTAGGATACACATATGGAATGAAGGTTGCAAGTCTCCAGACCACAGAATACTTCGCATGTGTGCATGACTGACTTGCGATGATTCCAGAGGAAGCAACATTGACTTTCTCGAGTCCACGGCGGCAACTTGCATCAAATGCACATGAACTAGAGGAAGTCACTTCTTACATCCGAACATATGCTTCATGAGCTAGCATGAACAAATGCTTTCAAAAGTTTCCAACACTAGCTTAATGTTCAACAAAATCATGGAGGACATAAGGATGTTGTCAATGGGCTCAACAACAATTCATCTAGGTTTCCTTTTAAAAAGGAATTCCATAGTTAAGTGAACACGGTGATAGCATTGGTCAGACCAAAGATATAATGATGTATGCTCGAGGGATCAACCACGAATAGGACAACATTACGAGCATCGTTGGTACTGATTTGATTTGACGATAGCCCACACTCAAATCAAAGGATAGATAAGACAATAGGTCCAGCAACTGATCACAGGGACCAGTCGATGAAGATATCATCTTCTTTCAACACACACTACACAAGAATATCCCTTTGGAACGAACTAAGTCAGGCAAGCTTTTATCCTCCAACTCTCCAAGTTGTTGTCTAGCTTAACCAACTAGCTCAGGGTATCCAACACGGATTCTTGGAGAAGGGGTGGTTTACAGGAATAAACCAACTTGATCACGAACTCAACATAGCGGTCAGGTGACAACCTGGTAATACTTCTGAGAAGATAATTGAAACATCACGAACCACCGGTATGTTACTAAGCTCGAGAACAATCTCGCTTTTGAGGCAAGACGATATGATCAATAGGGCAAGGATTTGAAATAATCCTAACTCATCAATCGAAATGTGCACCGAGAACAAGGACTAGGTAGCATGATCAACCTTAGAATGATGATTCAAAACCAACACGCTAAGAATGAAATTATTGTCCATTAACTACTAAGCAACAAGGTTGCTAGGAGTATTGATTTCACACATCACAATTCATTTGTCGGTATTCCGGTTGCATCAACACGAGGGCCGAGGAATGACTAATGATGGTGAGAAGTATCACTACGTCAAAATTCATGAGAGTTGGTGCAGTTCTCATGACAATTCTGACATAAAGGGGGTAATACTCCAAAGTAGAACAGAACCAAAAGCTGGATTGGCATTTGATCTGCGGAATACAACTATTTTGACCCAATCCTAGATATGGAAGAGGTACTGGAGTTTGTTTCTCCAAGTCATTCAGGACAGAATGGCTTGACGGACCACAAGAGTAATAGACATCGATAAACGAACGCACGCATACTCTTGACTATCAATTGATAGACGAGGGTCAGAATGCAACTAAAGAGAACAACTCAAAGGAACATATAATTTTCTGAGTTGTGGATGCATAGATTAGTATGTCGAACGAAGTTCAACATATTTCTTCCGGATAACCCATGCAGAAAGGTAGAACTGGCAGAGTCACGATTTATGAATGGAGAACTCCTCAAGAGTACTCTAATTGTGATCTTTTGATCCAATAAACATCTGCCATAAGCGGTTCTTAGTATTTGGAAGAAGGAAATACCACGGACCTCGAGGACTATCACAAAGTTACTAATATCCTAAAGGAACTAGCAAACACTATCAACATGAAGTAAGTAGAGTGAATCTCGGGTTCAAGAACCCAGGAATAGAATACCTATTATTAAGTAGCATCACGGGATGCTTTCGAGAATGATGGCCAGAATCATCACACTGGGAACACAAATCATGGCTAATTACTAGATGATCCCCTAAGACACCTTAGGGTCATAATAATATCTCCAACATATATGTCAAGGTAACGGAGTACCTCCACTCACTGATTAGTGTGGTTAATCTGGCCAAAGGCACATCGGAAACAGGAGGAAGGGATTTGCAAATGCATTCGACTATTTAGAAACCTGGGATGACTCGGACAGCATAACGGCTGTAAATGCTCAGAAAAGATTTGAGACATTCACAAAAATGGTGGCATAACCACTCAGAAGCACAATATCAAGGTTTGGAGATCAACAATTAACATACAGAGGTAGAAACTGAACTAAGGCTTAATCCAACAATCTATAAGTCTACGGATTAGTAACACGTGATCCTGATAGAAAGAAGAGAAAGCCTAGTTCTTAATCCCCGTAGAAGAGAAGATGATGACTCAGATCAGAAGGCCATGAGGTATAAGGAGTAAAAAGAGCCTTACGTTCCATCCCACAATCAATTCCCCTACATATAACTAAAGAATTTCTAGACTCAACTTCGACCAGTTTGGCTTGGTAATCCTACAGGCAGTCAAGCTCTGATACCAACGCTGTCAGGACCCCGACTCAATGCCACATCGATCTAGCATGTAACACCTCATATCACTTTGCGGCCTCACGCACGGTATTCCCACGGGTGTCGCCTTACCTTGGCCCGGGACTGTTTGCGTCTTTTGGCACACGTATATGACAGTGTCGCTAGCATCCATATGATAAGGAGCCCGGGCTGACATGGCTAGTCGTAAACCCAAAGTGGCACAGACTTATAGGGACAGGCATCCATGACCCAGCATCGAACGTGTCGGTCATCAGCGAGTGAATCCAGGCTGTAGCACTGGGCTAGCAGGACTCCGGTGAACCGGGCTGTAGCGGGCTAACAGGACTCCGGTATTCATCGCGTGACATTTCCCCGAAGGGACAGACACAGGAACGAAGAAGGACACATGCCGGCCAGCCTAAGTGTTCCGGAGCAGTAGCAAGCTACCATGGCTCGGTGGAACACTAGGAGACATTTCCCGGTAAGAGAGGCTACTAAAGATAAACAACTAGATGGTCAGATCCCACACATACCAAGCATTTCAATAACATACACACAATATGCTCGATATGTGCAAATACAACATGGCATCACAACATGACTCTACGACTCAAGTAATTTATTCAATAGGCTCCGAGGAGCGAGATATTACAAACATGGGTCTCATGACCCAACAATCAGAGCATACAAATCAAAGCACAAGCGGAAGCTATCATGTCTGAGTACAGACATCTATAAATGAAAAAGGCTGAGAAGCCTGACTATCGATCAGATCCTGCCGAGGGCACAAGATCGTAGCTGAGGTAACAAGCTAAACGTCGAAGTCCACGCGAAACTACCAGTGAGACCGAAGTCTCTCTGCAAAACATAAAATAGGCAAACGTGAGTACAAATGTACCCAGCAAGACTTACATCAGATCTATCTACACATGCATCATTATCAACAAAGGGAATGGTGGAGTTTGACTGCAGCAAGCCAGCTTTGACTCGGTGGCTATCCTGAACTACGACTGCAAGTAACTCTTTTGAGGTGGCGCACACGAGTCCACATATTCACCATATCAATACACCACTATGGATCCGCTCCCGTCTCCCTACGAGAACGCCATTCATAGCACTCACGCTTATCTTGCGTATTTTAGAGTATCCACTTTCACTTGTCTATGAACTGATATAAGCAACCCAGAAGTCCTTTACCGCGGACACGGCTATTCGAATAGATGATGTTAACCCTGCAGGGGTGTACTTCTTCATACATGTTTCCACCACTTAGCGTCTGCACACGACATGTGCTCGGCAGACTTCAAGCGAAAGCCGACGTGGGTGTAGACCACGACCTACCTAAACACTCAAGTCTCTAGTCCAGGTTTATCGCCTATTCGGGTTCCATCCATGAGGAGATCCGGCCGGAGTTTCGCTCACAGCCCCAAACGATGTGAACAGGGTTCCCGAGATACCAAACGGGCATCCGGTACACCATGCCACGTACCTACCGCATCACAGCCCACCCCTACGGTCAGCGCTGTCCAGGGCCTCCAGTAAGCTACAAACACCAGAAACTACTTGCAACTCCTGGACAGAGGACTAGGGTGAATAAGAAGTCGAGCGGGGTCATATTTCAGGGCCCAATGTATGGTAGTAGCTGAATCATGGATCACAAACACAGAACTCAGTTCCTGAGGACGGCTTCAATGAGACAACCCACCATGTACTCCTACATGGCCTCTCACCGCTACCTTTACCAAATCGTGTTCACACACTTAGCTCACACACAGTAGGACATGTTCACACACCTCTGATTCATCCCCGATGAATCAGACCTGACTCAACTCTAAGCAGTAGCAGGCATGACAAGCAAGCATGAATGAGTAGGCACAACAGGGCTCAAACAACTCCTACTCATGCTAGTGGGTTTCATCTATTTACTGTGGCAATGACAGGTCATGCAAAGGATAAAGGGGTTCAGCTACCGCAGCAAGTAACAAATATGTCGTTGTTGTCCTAATGCAGTAAAAGAGAGCAGGAGCGAGAGAGTGGGATTTTATCGGAATGAATAAGGGGGTTTTGCTTGCCTGGCACTTCTGAAGATAACATTGAGTCTTCATCAGTGTCAACGATCACATCATCGGTATCACGTCTATCGAGAGGGGACAAATACCGGCAACACAGAAGGGAACACAATCAATGCAATGCACAATATGATGCATGATCATGACATGGCAAAATGAATGTGTTTTGGGATAATGCAACTAGTAACAGATTAAATGAAGTTGGTTTGAATACAAAATTCAAATTCAAACTCCATATGTGATTATTCAAATGCCATTTAATTGATTTGTGCTAAACAGCAGCTATAAGTTGTTCTAACATGCATGAAAATGGTACAGATGGATTCCTTGAATTTTTCTGATAATTTTTCATATATAATTTATTTAATTTGGAGTTACGGTTAATTTTCTATGATTTATTGAAGTTTTAGGCATTTTCTGGAATTTCCTGAATATAATTAAATCCAGAAACTATTACTGCGTCATACTGACGTCACGATGACGTCAGCAGGTCAACGTGGCACAGTCCGGTCAACCCCTGACCGGTGGGTCCCGAGTGTCAGTGTCTAACTAACTAATCTAACTTAGTTAATACTAACCTAACTTGATTAGCCGGGCGGGGCCCGCATGTCAGTGAGAGAGAGAGGGGGGGTCAAACCCGGGTCAACTCGCCGGAGTTGACCCGCGGCTCGTCGCCGGCGAGGCCAGGGACGGCGGAGAGCGCCGGGATTCGCCCTCCGATGACCAAAAGAGCGGCGGAGGGGCTCTACGGGATGCCCAGGCTCGCGCGCATGTAACAGGGCGGACGGGAGAAGCTAAGGTGGCCGGAGGCGACGGCAATCATGACGACGGCGGCGGCCGGAGTTCGGGTGAGGCGCGGGCGGTAGCTACGGTGCACCACAGGAGCGATAGACTAGGGTTTTGGGATCCTGGCGTGGTGCTGAGCATGGTGGTGTGCTTGGACGTGACACGCGTGAGCTCTAGCCACGGCGACCTCGTGGCCGGCGGCAATGGGCTCTCGGGCTCGGCGGAGACGATGGATACGGCACGAAATTGAGCGAAAATACGGAGGGGAAACGAAGAGGAGCTCACGTCGAGTCCGCAGGGGTGGTCAGTGGGCTCGGGGAGGCTGCGAGGCGAGCGCGGGGTCGCCGGCGATCTCGGGGCCGGAGCTTGAAGACGATGAAGAAGGCGGTGATGCAGTGCGTCCGGCGTAGCTTGGCTCTGCATAGGTGACGAGGACAACGCTGCGGTCCTTCTGGATTGGTCGGCGAGGCGAGTGGTGGTCGGTGGCCGTGGCTATGGCGAGCGGCGGCGACGGCGACTCTCGGGTGGCTCGGGGAAGAGAGTCAGGGGAGGGAGAGAGGGGGTCCAGAGAGAGAGAGGCGGTCGAGGGGGTCGAGGGCGTGTCCGTGGCGTCGCGAGGGAGTCGGGGAGGCTGCCACGGCGAAGCAGGAGGTGGAGGCCTCCGCGTGCGCGCGTGCGTGCGGTGTCTGTCCTCCTGGCAAAGGAGGAAGATGACAAAGGGGGGGGGAGGGAAGGAGGTGGGCTGGGCCGGCCAGATGGGCTGGCCAGCTGGGCCAGGTAAGTGGCGACAGGTAATTCCCTTCTCTCTCTGTTTTATTATTTACTATTTTCTATTTTCTGTAGTTTGTTTTGATTTAGTTTAGCAACTAAATCATTTAAATAAATTCTGTAGATTTTTATGTGGCTTGCTAAAATATATACAAAGCCACTCACAAACCTCCAGAATTATTGGAGTCATATTTAATATATATTTAAATATAAATCCAAAGCAAATAGTTATTGGATTAATTCAAATGACCAAAATAATTATCTCTGTGACTCCAAAAATATTGGTTTAAATTTTACCTCTTACCAATATTTCCATGGAATAACAGGAACATTTTCTTGGACACATTTCAGAAGATTTAATTGTTGGTTATTTTTAGAGGTTTCTGAGGCTTTGGAAACTCCTCAATTCAAATTTCATTTGAAATAAAACATGATGCTCACAAGAGGTCTAGCCTAGTGCATAACAGGACCAGGGATGTGACACCAAGCTTGAACTTTGCATCTCTGAGAGAACGGATAAGATTTGGAGGAAAAACTCTTCTTCGGTCTTCAAATGTTGAGAATGACTATGAGAAACACCACCATGAATTGTTTAGATACTTCGGGATGAAAATTAGAAAGGTTGAACCAACGATGAAAAGAATTTGAAAGATCTTGGAGAAAGACATATGACTGATGATAATTCATTCTTACGTCAACTTTGAAATGAATTTGAGAATAACTTCGGAAAAACTAGAAGTGGCAGGTAAGATCCTAGGAAAAGACCTGTGTGTTATGGCCCACTCAAGAGAAACACCATTGAACGATTTAAAACGAAGATTGCGCCGGTTGAATTAAATGGCTTGAATGAGATAACAACCTCAAAATAGGTTGAACGGATCTTGAATGAAAAGATGAGCCTTCTAAGATATCTTCAGCACTCCAGAACAAATGAATAGTGAGAAGTGAATGATTAAGAGGTGCAGCAGCATGAGAAAGCATTTGAACCAAGGAAAGGATATGGTCGACAAAGCTTGAATCCACTGAAGAATAATAAACTTAAAGCTCCGTTAGTATCTTCCTGAGAATCACCGGATAAGAACGTTGATGGAAAAGAATAGAGAGACTTCCCATCAATAAAAGGATACTTGAATAAGAAAACTGAGTCCTTGAAGAAAAGGGGTGGGAGGGCGGGGAAACAAAGACAACTTGGAGACATACGAAACGAACAACGTTGGGAAAACTGAGAAGTGATCTTGCGAATGGCGAAAATTATAGGATCATCTTGAAGAGAATCGCACCGGTTGGAAAGAATTGACATGACAATCTCGATGATCACGAAGGCTTAGCATCCACACGGAAATATGAGAACATAGCTTAGGGAAGATATGGAATCAACACTTGACATTGAAGCAACTCGAATACCACAACTCAAAATAAAACAAAGATTTGGTTTGCAGGATAAACCGGAAACAAACATATGATAGATCCCATATCATATCATGTGTCTGTTGGAAGGATATCCTACGTGATACTTGAATTCCCACTTATAAACTCCCAAAACTTCCTGGTTATGCAATCTGGTGTTGGGGATATAGGGGAAGCATAATATCTCACCCAAACTAACAATCCCTACATCCGGTTGTATCCATCCGTCAACACATAACCAAGAAACCTTCGGAAATCGTGTACCTCAACCTTCGAAAAGCAGCCATTATACGAGTTATGGCAATACTCCCGAACTCCCACCCCAGTACTGGGTGGCGTCGTGGTTATCTCACCAACAAGTGCATAAAAGATATTTTTGATGTCTATGAACTCAGGTAGTCCAGAACTGCAACGATAAAATTGTGACGACAACACCTCAGAGCTCAACTGCCCTGGACACTGCCACAACCCCTAAATGTCAGGAGGCACCAAGAACAATGTTCTTGTCACAAGAATATTGGAACGATTCCAAGATACCTGCGTGATCCTAAAAAAATTCATGAAATTTGAGGAGAGGAAAGTCAAAACAAATACGTCAGGAGGCCTCACCAGAGTGACGAAGGGACTGGGTAGTAAAAAGAATCCTACTCTCCGTTATATATAATCCTAAGACTCAAAACATTTTTGTTCTAGACTCAACACCGTCAGTGATTCGATCAAGCAGGGGGCTCCTAAGTCGGGGATGGCTCTGATTACCAACTTGTAACGCCCACGCTGCGGCTATATCTCCCACGTGTCGAGGCACGACTTCGAGGCATAACCGCATGGTGGGTTAGTCGCAAGAGGGGTAATCTTCACACAATCCCATGTACTGAATAAGAAAGTGATAAAGAGTTGGCTTACAATTGCCACTTCACACAAATAACAAGTTAAACATACATCATCTAGAGTACAATCAAGGTCTGACTACGGAACCAAAATAAAAGAAGACAACCCCAAATGCTAGATCCCCGATCGTCCCAACTGGGCTCCACTAATGATCAACCGGAAAAGACAGATAACAACGATCAAGATCTTCATCGATATCGCACTTGAGCTCGGTTGCGTCACCTGCACTGGTATCATCGGCACCTACAACTGTTTGGAAGTATCTGTGAGTCACGAGGACTCAGCAATCTCACACCCGCGAGATCAAGACTATTTAAGCATATGGGTAGGGTAAGGTAATGAGGTGGAGCTGCAGCAAGCACTAAGCAAATAAGGTGGCTAACATACGCAAATAAGAGCGAGAAGAGAAGCAACGCAATGGTCGAGAAGCTAGAAGTGATCAAGAAGTGATCCTGGAACTACTTACGTTCATACATAACCCAAAACAGTGTGCACTTCCCGGACTCCGCCGAAAAGAGACCATCACGGCTACACACGCGGTTGATGCATTTTAATTAGGTCAAGTGTCAAGTTCTCTACAATCGGACATTAACAAATTCCCATCTGCCACATAACCACGGGCACGGCTTTCGAAAGTTTAAACCCTACAAGGGTGTCCCAACTTAGCCCATCACAAGCTCTCATGATCAACGAAGGATATTCCTTCTCCCGGAACGACCCGATCAGACTCGGCATCCCAGTTACAAGACATTTCGACAATGGTAAAACAAGATCAGCAAAGTCGCCCGATGTGCCGACAAACACCGATAGGAGCTGCACATATCTCGTTCTCATGGCACACCGGATGAACACTATGTACAGCTAAAACCATCCCTCAAGTTTGGACCAACACTTGGAGGAGCACTGGCCCGGGGGAGGGGGGGTTAAATAAGATGACCCTCGGGCTCCGGAAACCCGAGTGAAAAACCCTTAGGTTGTTAGGCAAATGTAAAACCAAGGTTGGGCCTTGCCGGAGGAGTTTGATTCAAAGCGAACTGTCGAGGGGGTCCCATAGCCCCAACCGCGTTAGGAACGCAAAATCAAGGAACATAACACTGATATGACGGAAACTAGGGTAGCAAGAGTGGAGCAAAACACCAGGCATAAGGCCGAGCCTTCCACCCTTTACCAAGTATATAGATGCATTAATTAAATAAGAGATAATATGACATCCCAAACATATCCATGTTCCAACATGGAATAACCTGCAAGGCACCTGTAACTAGCAACGCTATAAGAGGGCTTGAGAAAAAGCGGTAAGATAGCCAAACAACGATTTGCTAGGAATGTGGGTTAGAGGTTGGACATGGCAATATGGGAGGCATGATATAACAAGTGGTAGGTAGCGCGACATAGCGATAGAACAAACAACTAGCAAGCAAAGATAGAAGTGATATCGAGGGTATGGTCATCTTGCCTGAGATTGCACAACGAAGAAGAACGAGTCCAAGAAGTAGACGACCCAACGTAGTCGAATGAATGCTCACAACTCCGGAACGAAAATGAAGCTAACGAGAGAAGCAACCCAGAAAGAAGCAAGCAACATAGTAAACAACCATCACATAAACATGGCACGATGCACAACCAAGTATGATGCAGGTCCAGTTTAATGAGGCATGGCATGGCAAAGTGCACAAACAATACTACAAGTTAAGTGGATCTCAACATGTAACAAGATGCATATTGACAAAACACCACGTTCGATTGTTTAGTTCTCTCTCGTTTATGTACCCAACAATATTTAATGTTTTTAAACATGGCAAGAGGTGATGCATATGTAAACTAACTATTTAGGCAAGTTTAGATGAGGCCGGAAATAACAAACAACAATTCCAGAAAATCCCCATATGCATATTATGAACTTCGTACTGTTCTGCCCTAAACATAATTTTAGTGTTGTTAAACATGCAACGTAAGTACATCATGTTAAACTATGCATTTTTCTACCCCAATTACATAGAAAGTTTATTAAATTTGGAGCTACAGTGATTTAGTTATGAAATAAATCATTTTAACATGTTATTTATGCAAATTTAATCAAATAGCATTTTAAACATGCATGAAAGCAGCATATTATGAAACTAGATGAATTTCTAAGCATTTTTCATATATGGGTCATTTTAATCCGATGCATGGTTTGTGAATATTAAATGCATGAACATGAAGGGGTTTTCTGCAAAACTGCGTTCTTTGGATAAATAGAAAAATTCGCAGACGCTAAGGAAAAACTACGCGGGCCGAAACAGCCGGGCTAGCCCAACAGGACGGAAAAAGGAGGGGTGCAGGGCAGCCCACCATGGGCCAAGGCCCGCTGGATCTGGCGAAGAGGAGTTGGGTCTGGGCGCGTGAGGCAGGCCCAGGCGTGGTCAGCGAGCGGTTAACGGGCGCGTCATGCGCTCGAATGACTCGAGACAGAGGCACCATCCTCCTTTGCTCCACAAGAAGTAGAGCAGCGGCGGCGTGGGACTTGGTGGCTGGGTCGACGAAGCAAGCAGCAGGCACGACGACGCTGAGGACTCCGGTGAGCGTGGGTTCGGAGGCCGGGGCGGGCTCCTTCGGTGGCCATCCATGGCACTGTTGGTTCAGAGAAATAGAGAGGGAGATGTAAGAGCGAGAGAGGACAAGGAGCAGGGACATGGCCCGGCCGGGGGCATGACGGCCTGTGGTTCACCGACGCTGATCTGCTGGATCCGCCGGCGACGAGGGGAGTGAGAGCGACACGGTGGCTGGCGACGGACTTGGCGCGTGTCGGTGTCAAAACCGACGGATCTCAGGTAGGGGGTCCCGAACTGTGCGTCTAGGATCGATGGTAACAGGAGGTAGGGGACACGATGTTTACCCAGGTTCAGGCCCTCTTGATGGAGGTAAAACCCTACATCCTGCTTGATTAATATTGATGATATGGGTAGTACAAGAGTAGATCTACCACGAGATCGGAGAGGCTAAACCCTAGAAGCTAGCCTATGGTATGATTGTATGTATATCTATCGACTAGCCTGGCCTCGGTTTATATAATGCGCCAGAGGCCTAGGATAACAAGAGTCCTAGCCGAATACGCCGGTGGGGTGGAGTCCTTGTCTTGATCGCCAAATCTTTGTGGAATCTTCCTCGTATGCGGCAGCTATCTGAACTGGCCCATGAGTATACGACCATGGGGGGCCTCGGCCCAATCTAATAGATCGGGAGACGACGTGGTGAGTACCCCCTAGTCCAGGACACCGTCAGTAGCCCCCTGAACCGGTCTTCAAGTTAGGGGCGCTCCTCGATTCTTCCGAACTGTTCTTCATCTTCGGTCGTCGGTCTTGAAAACTGGTTCAACAAATCTTCTTTATCTTCGATCTTGAGGATCGCCGAAATGCATTCGACGAGTTTACACGTTGGGTATCCGAGGAGCCCTTTTAAGTTTCCGGCCTTTACCAATGCCTTGTTATTTTTATGCCACACCTTGGGTTTGAAGTTGTTCCTGGGCGGCAGCGTCCTCTTGCGTCCGAGCTCCAACGACGGACTGTATTCGAGGTATCCTTTGCAACCGAGCACCAACGCCGGACCGCTTCCCAGCTCTAACACCGGAATGTATCCGAGCTCCAACGCTGGACTATGTATCCGAGCTCCAACACCGGGCTGTATATCCGAGCTCCAACACCAGACTGTATCCGAGCACCAAAGCCAGACTATATCCGAGGTGTCATAAATCACCTTGGTTCAAAGAAGTTTGAAGGAGTTTAGCCGAGCTTAATGCCGGAAATGCCCTCTATGGATTCAGCCACTAGCGCCCGAGCTTTATGCGGGGCTGCTTCCAAGGTGGTCCACCACCCTGAGTGTGGGCCGATTTTTGTGAATATTTTTTATTGGTGCAATTTATTCTCTACCGAGATATATAGCCAGTAGCCCTCAAGGTGTGTATCGGTCTAAAACCTGAGATGCACCTGAAGGATGACGTAAGACCGCTGATCCCAGTAGCCGCTGAGACTCAGGTTGATTTGCAAAATCGGCCTGAGGATCAAGTCCAAGCTCAGCAGAATAGCTCGGGACACTAAAAGCGGCATGCTCAGTCCTCGAGACTCATGCTGGGTGCGGCCGACCAACCCGAGGATAAAAATCTCCTCAGAAACTATATTGCACATAAAATTTTCTGCATTGGACAAGCAATGCAGTAGACCCCGAGACACTGGTCGGGTGGTAACACCAGATCAGGGGATCAATGTGCCCCTTTAATATTTGTAAATAATAAGCCCGAAGCCCAGTAGCCCCCGAGCCTTAATGCGGGAACGGGTGGCCGAATTAAGGATCGATATCCATAGTAAAATCACAAATTATGTGTAATGACTCTATGTATCCAAGTACTTTACGTCATTAATGCTCGGATCCGCATTGTACAAAACTTTGTTGACCGACCATCGGCTTCCACCTCCTCGGCCAGTAGCCGAGGAGTGTTTGTCCTACTTTATAAAGCCTTTATAGGGCAAAGATTTACAACAAACAAGGCAATCTGGCCATACGGTTTTATAAACAAAGGTACGCAGAGAGTTATATTACTGTTTAACAGAAGAAATGTCTTCCAAAGAAAATAGTCCCGCTATCGGTTCCTTTCTTTGGGTTGTCATGCTAAGCATGATCGTTAAACCTCAGCTCTAATGTAAGAGCAAAATATTGAGGATTTGGCTTGGGAGGCCAGTTAATAGCCCCCGGTAGTGTTCGGTGACAGTCGGGGTCAAGCCGTAAACACTTCGACCAATGTTATGAATGGCCCATCATTTAACATAGTCATCGGATCGCTGAACAGTTTACGCTTATTGTGAAAGTCAGTTTTCGGCTTTCTCCACTGAGGTGCTTAACCATGTGAGCTGGAAGCACAATCGCAGTGGTTCTCCCTTTGCACGCCTAGCCGAACAAAACGGAACGTAGGAAGCAAGTGTAGGAGCCGGGCAACCCAACTATTGACCGAAGACACAATTCGAAACCGATGCATATATAGCAATATCTGAGAATGTTTTTGCCGAATCCCTAAAGGTGTCTGGCGTTGCACTGCGATACTAATGCTGGAAAAGCACAAATAGTTTAAAATGCCAAAAAGCTTGGAAAACCAAGAAACGTCAGTAAAAACATGACGTCTGAGCAATATCAAGTGTTCAGTGCCAATCCTAAAGTTGGTCTTAGAAAAAAGAAGTGCTTCTGTCGTGCTTTAACATGATACATCCTATCTCAAGACTTCGAGCGGGTCATCCTACGGCTTCAACCTCCTATCCCGAGGGCGGAGTACTTCTCATTAGGCCAGTTTAGCAAACTAAACTCTAGCAGCTTTGAGAGAGAAATTAGGCTCCCCGGCTAGTGACCGCACACTCGTGTTGAAAAAGGGAGTGATAAATAATAATAATAATAAAACTTTGCAACGACTAAGAAGAAGAACACTTATTATAAAGCGGCTCAAATAAACTTAAGAGCCCCCAAGTGACTTGGGTAGAAGAATGATTGCATGTACCGAAGTACTTATATCATATCTATGTTCAACCGAACTTTAATCGCGTCTTAACCGACCGTCAGCTTCTCCCTCTTCGGTCAAAGACCGAAAAGTGTTATGTACTCCATCGGTCGAGAATATCGACGTGTTTCCAATAACCAGGCAATCAGGCCATAAGGCTGTAACAGACAAAGCATGCTCAGGGAACTTATGCTATATTACCGTGAAGTGTAAGAAGCATCTTCGAAGAAAATAGTACCCGCACCGATACCTTTCTTCGGTGCTCATTGTTATTATGAGACTTGTGCAATAGATTTTTTGTACTCATGAGTTCCGTTGTGTGCTGACCATCATTGAAAACTATAAGAGCGCTAGCTTTCGGCTTCACCCAGTCTGGGGTCCGGCTCGGGCGACCCGATCATGACAATCGCACAGGTGCTCCCTTTACTCCCTAGCCGAACAATCGGGAACGTAGGGGTAAACACAGGAGCGAGGCAACCCAGCTTGCAAATCGCTTAAGTCAATATGGTGCATATTGTGGCGTAATACACGAACAAGGAACGAAGCCGTACAAGCATAATCATACGCAAGTGGAAAAGCTTCATGAAGGAAGCCCCCAAATGAATTGGGTATTTGAATTTATGCGTCACAAATAAAGTTTGGACAAGGAAATTTTTTACAAGCAACTTTTTTCCAAAAAAGTATAATGCTTGGTCGAACCGAACACAAGTTAGAAATTAAAGCTTTGAGCATGAAAGCGACTTAGCTGGTTAATGTGTTCGGTATTGATGACGCGGTCCGAGCTTGATGCGGGGCAAGGTTCCATCCCCCAAGCTGGTCCCGAGGTGGTAGAGCGGAGAGCTCGACACGCTGAAGTGGTGACATAGCACGGTCAATGCAGACCGGCAGAGTAACGCCGAAGTCCCCGGATCATTTTCCTGTGCACAAAAAATAGTGCAAACCGGAGATAATAGTAATAATGATAATTAAAAAATGTTGCATAATAAATAATTTATGCAAAGTGAGGAATAGAAGAAATATGGCCTGGCGCCGAAGTCAATGTCGATGCAGGGTGTCGGCGTGATGTAGTAAAGGCGTGGCAAAGCATGAATTCACAGGTCGGTCCGAGCTCCAAATACGGCGTTCGCCGGACTATGTACGGAAATTGATCGAACCACCACGCGACCGTCGTTAATGCGGTCACCATTTGATAGACCTGTGTACATATCATGGACAAACCAGAGTAATAATTCCTTGGGAAAAATGAATCCAAACAAGCAAAAAATACTAGGATTAATAGAACCTGGTTTATTTGTTGTAGCAATCCGAAGGAAGGTGATTCCCAAAATTGGGACTCGCTCCGCACACCCATTGCCTGATGGGCGATAAAACGACAGCATGGCAATGCTGGTAAAGGTTGACTCGCCGAGGCAAAGCCGTCGGCCCAACTAACGTGACGGAGCTGGTCGGCTAGTGACGCCGAAGTGTCCGGAGTAGGTTGATGAAGAGATGGCGAAGCCCCCGGTCCAGCCTAGATGTCGAAGCCTCGATGTCAGCCGATGAGTAGAAGTAGGTCGGCGTGATGGACACTAGCTTGAAGAAGCAATAGTGCGGCCCTGCCGATGCAGGTCGTGACGTGGTCGATGCCGGCTTGATGAAGCGACCGTGCTGCGATGCCGGTGTGCCCGCTCCGTGTAATCCATGGGGTGGCGATGTTGGTGATGATTTATCCTTCGCGATGCCGGACTCTTGTTCGGCTTGCCGAGATGATCCGAAGAAGTTGAGCTCGGCTTAACAAAGTGACGACGTGCCTAGCGCAGGTCGGCAGCCTTGGAGCAATATCGCCGGACTGGTTTGACACCAGCATGATGATGAAGGCGACCTTAGGGGAGGCTTAAAAATTTACGTTCACGTGTTTAAAAACAACGAACAATACCCTAGAAGAGAATTCCTCTAAAAAGGTTGTCCAATGTCACGTTCATAAAGAAACATGAATTCGGGTCAGATCCGTATTCACGCAGAAAACGGATCCGAAAATTGATCCACTCATCAGAAGGTTTCTGGAGTTTGAACCGTCGGATCGAGCTGAAATTTGGAGGGGTGGTAAATATGGTAATTCCACAGTGGATGAAAGGTTGGATCTTCTAAAGGACCTCCGAGCTAGGCTCTGGAGACCACGCCCTAAACTCGTCCAGATTTGATAGGGCTACGGTATATCGTAGATTGTCGGAGATTCCTCCATAGGAACTCGACGAAATTTTGCATGGTTGTTGTAGACTCAATTCCGCACAATTCCACCAAAGGGATCGTCAAAGCGATGCCGTAAGAGGTGGTGGAAGCGGATACAAGTTTGCTTTTCGGAAAAACAGCACGGTCGCCCGAGGGCAATGTTGACATTGAGCCCCCAAGCTCCATGGATGATTTCTCCATGATCTTGATAGAGATCGGAGTTGATGTTGATGAAGGCCCTCATCCGAACATGATGATCAGAGGTTGGGCACAGTCCTAGGTCCAGTCAAGGTGACCAGTCGAGCTGGTGACGAAGATGCCGAAGTCGCAGTTGATCTGCAGGCGAGCCATCGATCCTTTTGCCGATCACACAGCGAAACTCTCAATGAAAGCACCAATGTCGGTGTCAAAACTGGCGGATCTCAGGTAGGGGGTCCCGAACTGTGCGTCTAGGATCGATGGTAACAGGAGGCAGGGGACATGATGTTTACCCAGGTTCAGGCACTCTTGATGGAGGTAAAACCCTACGTCCTGCTTGATTAATATTGATGATATGGGTAGTACAAGAGTAGATCTACCACGAGATCGGAGAGGCTAAACCCTAGAAGCTAGCCTATGGTATGATTGTATGTATATCTATCGACTAGCCTGGCCTCGGTTTATATAATGGACCAGAGGCCTAGGATAACAAGAGTCCTAGACGAATACGCTGGTGGGGTGGAGTCCTTGTCTTGATCGCCAAGTCTTTGTGGAATCTTCCTCGTATGCGGCAGCTGTCCGAACTGGCCCATGAGTATACGGCCATGGGGGGCCTTTGCCCAATCTAATAGATCGGGAGACGACGTGGTGAGTACCCCCTAGTCCAAGACACCGTCAGCGCGACTCCGGCGAAAGGACGAAGCGGTGAGGTCGCGGATGGCGCAAGGTTCGGCGAGCCAGGGATGGCCGGATCCGGTGAAGAATGGCGGTAGACGACAAGCACCAAGGGCGGCGACGTGGTCTGGTCGAAGCCGAGAATGGGATCTCGTTCCTGGCGTCTTGCGGGAGCTCCTAGTGAAGAAAAGAGAGAAAGGGATGACATAGATCGAGAGGAATGGGGAAGCACCAGGAAGGAGAAGAATAAAGGGGCAACGATGCTCATCTTGAACGAAGCTTGTCGGCGGCGCGAAGACGAGGCAAGCTCAGGCGTTGCTCGCTGTTGCACGGGTACGGGGGCGTGGAAGCTACAGGCGGCAGCAGCATGTCCATGTCGTCTGGAAGGATAGGGATCGAGTGGAGCTCGGGGATGAGGGGAGAACAGGCGCTGCTGGTTGGGGCTGGATCGGGAGGGGGGATTTGGATCGAGGAGAAGGTGGCTGGTTGGCTCGGTGCTGAAAACAAGGAGAGTGGCGGTGGCATGGGGATTGGATGGATGGGACAAGGTCCCTAGATTTTAGGGTTAGATTGTTTATATAGGTATGGAATTAGGGTAGGGTTAACCTGGTCCGTCCGATCGTAATCGGGCGATCAAGAATAAATAGGCTTAGGGAGTCCAAATAAGAAAACAGAGATGTTTTAGAGATGTTTGGGGATGATCCAGACCCATCGGTCACGACTGCTCGGGTCGGGTTTGGGACAACTTTCAGACGCGCGCGAGGGGGATTTGTGCATTGTGCCAAGAGTCTCAAACGGTCGGAACAAAAGAACGGTTGGTATCGAAATGGACAACTAAGGTAACGGAGATAAGCGGGAGCTAGAAACGGATGCAAGTTTTAAAAACATGACGGCAGCGGAGTGCCGATGCAATGCAAATGATGACATGAAAAGATGCAACACACAAATGAATGACAAGGCAACAACAACGAATAACTGGAAGACACCTGGCGCAACGGCCTCGGGGCGTTACAATCTGCCTCCTCCCTAAGTATAAAATATCTCCGTTTTGTCTGAAAGTTAAAGAAGGTAGGAGCAGGAAGGGTAACATAGACGACCTGACGTCTGTCAAAAATTAGTCTGTACTGGAGAGGCAACTAGCTCCTCTCAAGAAATTGGTAACATTCCATAGCATCTTAATCAAGAAAAGCAAGTGGCAATTGAGCATCGTTTTCTCTTATGGTACCTTGTCCCCGCTTGGCAGCATTAATGTTTTGCCACGACGGTGGTCATTGGTGTCTTTGGTAGACACGGGGCCACCCAGGACTTAGCCTAGTGTGGAGTGATTCGGAGTGGCCGGGAGAGTGCCATGTTAATGGAGGGGTTCTATCGGAATGCTATTGGTCCACCCTAAATGGGAGGGTGAGGCCATGGGTTCTGTGGTGTGGGTACAATGCGCTACCTCTACAGACTGTATTTAATCTATCGATAGCCGAGTCCACGGTTAAGGACACGCTCGAAAGTAGGTCACACCATGGGTCAACATTTAAAATAATTCTGCAAACTAATATAACAACTTTGCACTGTTGGAAAGAGGATGGTTGAGGAACCAGTTTGATGATGGAGACCAAGTTGTTGGTCAGTATGTGATCTGAGAAAGATCACTGTTTGGTTATGAGGTAACCCGATTAAAGACCAAGTTGTTGGTCAGTATGTGATCCGAGAAAGATCACCGTTTGGTCACGAGGTAATCTGATTAAAGACCAAGATGTTGGTCTATTTGTGATCCGAGAGAGATCACCGTTTGGTAAGTACGTCCGAGGGACTTGAGTCACGAGATCATGGTCACTGCATTTCTAGTATGACTTTGTTGGATTAATGATTAAATTGGTTAATTATCATGATATTGTTTATCATTTTGTTTATGCTTGTTGTGAGCTTGCAAGTACATTCAATGTACTGACATGGCGTGTCATGCTAGCTTTCAGGAAAGTCTCATTGGAACGGAGTGCTGTTCGGGTCAAGATCGTGTCCACATCGGTGTCCCTGTGATATGGAGTCCCGCTTCGTCGTCGTTCCGCTGTCGTGTAGTTGTTGTAATCGAGGCCCCTTTATGTTCACTAAATAATGTACATTTTGTTCAGCCGCACCGTGTGTGCCGCTTGGCCTCGCAACTCATTGTAATATGAACCATATTCCGCTAGCATCAATAGAGCGGTTGTATTCTGTACCAAGATGTTGTGTGTTGCCAGAAGACATGGTCTCTAGGCTGGCTGTAAGTGCATCTAGTGCCACCCCTAGTTGGTTTTGGAGTATTGACGCCATACCTAGTTGAGGGACTAATGTGTTTTGTGAGAATTGAAGGATAACACAGGTAGAAGTCCCTCATTGATTCGGTTTTCCTACCAGAGATGACCCCTAAAACTGTATGAAGACATTGAAGTCAAAGGTGGTATGTGAAGATATTCACATTGAAGACTATGACAAGAGAAGACATCGCATGAAGCCTATGGAGCTCGAAGACTTAGATCTTTCATAGCTCTTTTCCTTCTTTGTTGAGTCATAGGAACCACCGTACTGTTAAGTGGGGTCCAAGAGAACCAGTCATAATGACTGAAGTGATGCTTAACCAAAATCCTATATCTTCGAGTGAAGACTATGAGAGCGAATCTTGTCCAGAGTTGGACAAGTCAGCTTTGCTTGTAGCCCAAGTAAAGTTGCCGTGTGTGTTTGAAATCTGACCGTTGGAATACGTGTCAGTTCCTTAGTGGCCCAGGGTCATTTCGGACAAATCAGGTCGGGTTGCCTAGTGGCTATAAATAGCCCACCCCCTACAACCATAAATGGTTGGCTGCTCAGAGTTAAAGTACGGCTGTAGTCGTTTGAGAGCAACCCACCTCGAAGCCTTTGAGAGAGAATTCCTTGCGAGGATAAAGTCCTAACCACCCAGAGCCAAAGAGTGTTAGGCATCACTTAAGTCGTCCTGTCTGTGTGATCTGAAGACTTATTACACTTGAGGACTGTGAATCCTCCAGCCGGTTAGGCGTCGCGTTCTGAGCATCCAAGAGTCATTGTGGATCGCCGGTGAACGAAGTCTGTGAAGGTTTGAGAGTCTACCTTGAAGACTTACCAGAGTGATTGGGCGAGGTCTGCGTGACCTTAGCTCAAGGGGAATACAGTGAGGACTAAGGGTTCTGAGCTGCGTGTTCAGGACTGGGTGTCTGGGGATGTGCGTCCTCAGGTTTAAATACCTAGCCGCCCTAACCAGACGTACAGTTGTCACAGCAACTGGAACTGGTCCAACAAATCATTGTATTCAACGAGTCACTGGTTTCATCCTTCCCTTCCTTTACTTACTGTTGGTCCTTGTGAAGTCATTGCATGATTGCATTATCTTTTGTCTTCACTAAGTGACTTCTTGTTCTGATTGGCTTCACAATATCTTCCTACCTGATCCTTACTGCCTAGCTACTATAAGTCATTGTGCTTTCACTTTGTTGATTACCTGACTAAGGTTTGCCTAGTGTAGTCTACCTTCCGCTGCGTGGCAATAGGTTTACTTCTATCGTTTGTCTTCAAAACTTTCCTGTTTAGAAGACTTTCATAAAAATCGCCTATTCACCCCCTCTAGTCGATCACTAGCACTTTCAATTGGTATCAGAGCAAGGTACTCCCTTGTTCTGTGTGATTCGGTTTAACCACCTGGAGTTTTAGCTATGTCGACTGCAAGGATAATTGAAGTCTCCGCTGCGTGCCCCGTCTTTGATGGAACTGAATATCCCTACTGGAAGAATAAGATGCGCATGCATCTTGAAGCCATTGATGTCGACCTATGGTATGTCGTCAAGAACGGCGTTCCCAAGGCTGGAGAAGGTGTCACTGCTGCTGATGTCAAGAAGTTCGTTCAACTGGACTCTACTGCCAAGAATATCATCTGTGGTCATCTGACTAAAGGACAGTATGGCCGTGTGAGTGCGTTGGAGACTTCCAAGCTAGTCTGGGACTGGCTCTCCAAGGTCAACGAAGGCGTTCCACCCAAAGAGATCAGAGAATCAGTGTCCTTCGCAACCTCTTCAACCGCTTCAAGAGAAATGACAATGAGAATGTCCATCTCACGTTTGATCGACTCACTGACATTACAAATGAGCTTCAAGCCCTCGGCGCCACTGAGATCACCAAGCATGAAGTCGTCAAGACACTCCTGAGATCACTTGACAGTTTGTTTGACACTCTAGCCCTGATGATTCAAGAACGCCCTGATTTCAAGACACTCGATCCGTCTGACATACTTGAGAGGCTCAACACACACGAGTTTCAGCTTTCTGAGAAAAGAGACATCTACGGTCCCAGCTATGGGCGAACTCGTGCCTTGAAGGCAAAAGCTGTCTCCTCATCTGAAGAAGAATCTGACAGCAGTTCTGATGATCCTGAAGACATTGGAAAGGAGCTTGCTATGCTTGTGAAGAAGTTCCAAAAATTCACCAAGAAGAAATGGTTCAGAAAGTCTTCACGATCAAGCTCAAGGAATGATGAAGCTTCTACTCATGACTACAAGAAGAGAACATGTCACAAGTGCAAGAAACCTGGCCACTACATCTCTGAGTGTCCACAGTGGGACAATGAGAACAAGAAGAAGAAGAAGAAGAGCAAAGAGTATGATTCTGACGACAAGAAGAAGAAGAAATACTCAAAGTCTTCTTCCAAGTCTTCCTCAAAGTCTTCATCACACAATAAGAGCTCATATGGCAAGGCACGTGCATTTGTTGGCAAGGAAATGGATTCTGAGGAGGAGTCTACTTCTGAGGAGGCGGAGGTGGAGTCTGAGGAGGAGTCTGATTCTGGCATTGCGAGTCTGGCTACAGCCTACGTTGCCAAGTCCATCTTCAACACTGAAGACAATGACTTCATCACCGACACCGATGCGAATGACAAGGACTACTTCGCTCCTTCATACTGCTTCATGGCACGCGGTGCCAAGGTAAACACACGTGCGACTCACTATCGAACATCTGGTGACAATGACTCTGATTGTGATTCCAAACCTAGCTACAAAACACTTGCTAAAATTGCAACTGAACAAGAGAAAGCTATGGAACAAATTAAAAAACTGTTAGACAAAAGCGATGATCTGTTAGACGCTGAAATGACTCGATCTCAGTCCTTGATTGAAGACATAAAAAATCTTCACGTTAAGTATGAGGAACTTGAAAGTCGTCATGAAACGCTCTCAACAAGTCATGAAAGGCTTTCCTATGATTATCTTCAAAGGAAGCAAGACCTTGAGAAATTGAGAGCGGCTCATGAAGATCTTCAAAAGGAAAATGAGTCACTTCGCGCCAAACAGATCAGTTCAGCTCAGGAAGGATTTGAACCACCATGTCTTAAATGCATTGAGCGTGATAACGCTACTTCTGTTGCTGAATGTTCTACTGCTACCACTGTTGCAATATCTTCACCTGTTGATGTGGTAACTAACCCCTCTGCTGAGGATACCACTGCTATTGCTGATGAGAATGCTAGGTTGAAGACACTGCTTGAAACAGGGATGTACAAAAGTCTCAAAGGACATCAGACACTATGTGATGTCCTCAAAAGGAAGATCCTGAACCGAAACCCTAGGAAAGAGGGTGTTGGGAAAATGAATGCCGATGGCTCTTACTGGAAACCTGAGAAGTACCCCAAAACCACATGGGTTGCTGCAAAGGAACCTTCAGTGGATCCATCCACCCTATCTGGCTTCACTTGTGCTAATCCCATTGTTATTGAAGAATCCTTTGATGCAAACTACAAACTGTTTAAGAATCTGAATGGTAAAGTGTTTGCCAGGTATATTGGTACTAACTGCAGGAATGGACCGCCTATGAAAAAGATCTGGGTGCCGAAAAGGTGTTTGGAGAATCTTCCTGTGAATGTCATCATGACACCACAGGTGAAGAAGACAAACCCCAGACCACAGGCTTCATATGGTCCAAAGGCTTCATACAGACAGAGGACTCACCGGAGTCGCACTAACGCAAATGTTTTGCAGGGAAGCCATACTCAGGCCTATGAATATGAGAGTGGTTCATCAAACCGCCATGTTCATAAGACCAAGAACTATTCCGCTTATTCTTATGAGTACTATTGTCCACCTGCAAGACTTTTTGCTAGGGCTCCAAAGCCAAAGTTCTCAGATGCTGCACTTAGACTCATTGCTTCAAAGCCACCCTTGAAGATGTGGGTGGCTAAGAAAGCTTAACTCTCTTTTGCAGGGAAAGGTCTCCAGCAGAAAACCAAAATCGTCTGACGCTATTGCTGGGGACCTTAAACATCTTGTAGGGCGCAAGATCAAATGCCCAAATGGTCTTGTTATGTACTTTGTTCCTGAA
The DNA here is from genome assembly GCF_002162155.2 of Triticum dicoccoides. NCBI lineage: Eukaryota > Viridiplantae > Streptophyta > Magnoliopsida > Poales > Poaceae > Triticum > Triticum dicoccoides. The sequence continues at coordinate 695,889,033 of NC_041384.1, forward strand.
TCGCTTGCTACTCGCCCTATCAGTCCAAATCTCGATCTAAGCTTTCATAACCCACTGGTTCGTCAAATGTTTTTGCTTCACAATTCTCTTCGTGAAGCCTATCCCCCTAACTGCACTGTAGGGTACGACACCAGCAGCTTCAGAATGGATTATTGATAGTGGGTGTACCAATCACATGACTGGCAAGAGAAGCCTTCTTATGGACTCAACCTTACGTCCATCCGACAAAAGTCACATCACATTTGCTGACACTGGTAAAAGTAAGGTATTGGGTCTAGGTAGAGCTGCAATCTCAAAGGATCAACACATGGATAAAGTCATGCTTGTTGAATCCCTTGGCATCAACTTAATGTCTGTCTCAATGCTTTGCGATTTAAACATGATTGTGATGTTTGGAAAATATCGTTGCCTTGTTCTAATGGAATCTGACAAGTCTCTAGTGTTTGAAGGGTATCGGAAAGATGATTTGTACGTGGTAGATTTCTCAGCAGGACCACAGCTTGCCGTATGTCTTCTAGCAAAAGCTTCAGAATGCTGGCTCTGGCATCGGAGGCTAGGGCATGCTGGCATGAGGAACCTGCACACCCTTGCAAAGAAGAAGCATGTCATAGGCATCGAGGGCGTCAAGTTCAAGAAAGATCACTTATGCGGTGCCTGTGAAGCAGGAAAGATGACGAGGGCCAAGCATCCCTCAAAGACAATCATGACAACGACTCGACCCTTCGATCTGCTCCACATGGATCTTTTCGGTTCCACTCATTACTCAACTCTTACTACTACTGCTTGTCTCTATGGCTTTGTCATTGTTGATGATTATTCTAGATATACTTGGGTGCATATAATCCTCTACAAGACTGAAGTGCAGGATGTCTTCAGACGCTTCGCCAATCGAGCAATGAACAACTATGGCGCCAAGATAAAGCACATCAGAAGTGACAATGGCACTGAATTCAAGAACACTGGCCTTGATACATATCTTGATACTTTGGGCATCACGCATGAATTCTCAGCTCCGTACATGCCACAGCAGAATGGCATCGTCGAACGCAAGAACAGAACACTCATTGAGATGGCCCGAACGATGCTTGATGAATACAAGACTCCAAGAAAATTCTGGCCTGAAGCCATTGATACTGCATGCCATACAATCAACCATGTTTATCTTCACAAGCTTCTGAACAAGACATCTTATGAGCTCCTTACTGGCAAGAAGCCAAATGTCAGTTACTTCAGAGTATTTGGCGCCAGGTGCTGGATCAAGGATCCACATCACACTTCAAAATTTGCACCAAAAGCACATGAGGGTTTTATGCTTGGATATGGAAAGGATTCGCACTCCTACAGAGTCTTCAATCTCTTTCATTATAAAGTGCTTGAAATAGTGGATGTGCGGTTCGATGAGTCTAACGGCTCACAAAGAGAGCACCTGCCAAATGTGCTAGATGAAGTTCCATCCAGTGAATCAATCAAACTTATGGGAACTGGAGAAATCATACCTTCTGAAGCTCAACCTGAAGAGGAACTTATCATCTCCGCACCTGATCAACCTGAAGACAATGCTCAGCCTGAAGACAATCCCTCTAACAATGACAATGATCAGCAAGAGCAAAATCTTCGCCCTGTACATCCTCGTGTTGCCAATGAAGTGCAGATTGAGAGAATAATTGATAGCATCAATGCACCCGGTCCACTCACTCGTTCAAGGGCAACACAACTAGCAAATTTCTGTGGACACTTCGCATTCCTCTCAATAATAGAACCCAAGAAAGTTGAAGAAGCCTTCATGGAACCTGAATGGATTCGAGCTATGCAAGAAGAGCTTCAACAGTTTGAGCTGAATAATGTATGGGAACTGGTTAAGCATCCTGATCCTCGGAAGCACAATATAATAGGCACCAAATGGATATATCGCAACAAGCAAGATGAGCATGGTCAAGTTGTCAGAAACAAAGCTCATCTCGTTGCTCAAGGATATACTCAAGTTGAAGGGATTGACTTCGATGAAACATTTGCTCCTGTGGCTCGACTTGAAGCCAAACACATACTGCTGGCCTATGCAAATCATCATAACATACTTCTATATCAAATGGATGTGAAGAGCGCTTTTCTCAATGGCAAGATTGAAGAAGAAGTGTATGTTGCACAACCGCCTGGCTTTGAAGATCCAAAACATCCTGACATGGTATACAAGCTCAACAAGGCACTGTATGGCCTCAAACAAGCCCCTCGGGCTTGGTATGACACACTCAAATACTTCCTGAAGAGCAAGGCTTCACACCTGGTTCCCTCGACTCCACTCTCTTCACGAAGACATATGATGGTGAACTGTTTGTGTGCCAAATATATGTGGATGACATTATCTTCGGCTGCACCAATCAGAAATACAGTGAAGAGTTTGGATATATGATGCAAGAGCAATATCAGATGTCCATGATGGGAGAGCTGAAGTTCTTCCTTGGTCTTCAAATATGACAGCAACGCAACGGCATCTTTATATCTCAAGAGAAGTATCGCAAAGATTGCCTGAAGAAGTTCGGTATGCAAGACTGCAAAGGCTTCACGACGCCAATGCCAGCAAAACATCATCTGGGTCCCGATGACAATGGTAAAGAGTTCGATCAAAAGGTATACTGCTCCATGATTGGTTCTTTACTTTATCTATGTGCATCTAGGCCAGATATTATGCTTAGTGTTTGCATGTGTGCTCGATTCCAAGCGGCACCAAAGGAATCGCATCACTTAGCTGTGAAGCGAATTCTTCGATATTTGGCTTACACCCCAACTCTAGGATTATGGTATCCAAAGGGCTCAGAGTTTGATCTGGTTGGATTCTCGGATGCTGATTATGCTGGTGACAAGGTGGATCGCAAGTCTACATCAGGCACATGTCATTTTCTAGGAAGATCACTTGTATGTTGGTCTTCAAAGAAGTAGAACTGTGTATCTCTCTCCACTGCTGAATCTGAATACATTGCTGCTGGATCTTGCTACACTCAGCATCTGTGGATGAAGCAAACACTCAAAGACTATGGCATTCATCTGAAGCAAGTACCACTCTACTGCGACAACGAAAGCACCATCAAGATTGCCAACAACCCAGTTCAGCACTCAAAGACAAAGCACATTGAGATCCGTCATCACTTTCTTAGAGATCATGTTGTGAAGGAAGATATTGATATCATACACGTCAACACTGAAGAGCAATTGGCAGATATCTTCACCAAGCCCTTGGATGAGAAGAGATTTTGCAAGTTACGGTGTGAGCTAAATATCTTGGAATCCTCAAATGTCCTATGATCAGGCACACATCCTAACACTTATGCGTATTGATGACTTAGATGTGCAACACACGAAGTAAAGTATATCTTCAATCAATGAAGACATACATTCTAAGTGTGAATACATTAATGAGGAATTTGACTTCGGAGCGCCACGACAATTGTGCGCCGTGTCCGGGTCTAATACTTCCTATACGGTGGGTAACGTCACCACCAAATGTTCTGTTTGAAGTATCTCACTCATGGCATTACATTTGCTATGTCTTCACATTTGGTTTGACTTCAATCTCAACATGTCTTCATGATTATCTTCATTATGTTGATCATATATATATATATATATATATATATATATATATATATATATATATATATATATATATATATATATATATATATATATATACTAGTGTTCTGTCCTCTACAGCATTCACTTATAGATATGTCTTCTTGTTGAATCTTTTGAACTAAGTGAATGTGATCGGACCCTAACCTCTCTATGCTTTCTATCTCAAACTCTATCTATCCAAATCATATGCATTCTATTGAAACTGTCTAATGTCTTCTTTGCGTCCTTGTCAGCGGAATATACAAAGACAAACATTAAGTCTGTTTTCAATGCTAATTCCTTCACCTGAAACCAGGCGAAGTGGGAACGACCACCCGACAATCCAGGCGTGCGTGGGAACGTGGAACAACCTTCGATATGCTGCATGATGGCCACGTGTTCCTTAGATGTGAATCGCCAGGGGCACCTGTGTAATAACACTGAGCCATCCCTGTCCCTATAAATACACGCCTCACCTCAGTCATTATCCTTTCTTCCACTCTCACACGAACCCTAGCGCCACCGCTAGCCCTCGACGACGCCGGCGATGAAGCACTTAGCTGCCGCAACCTCTCCGACGCCGTCTTCACGCCGACCGCGGACATCATCTTCTCCGCCGTCGCCATAGGTGTCCTCCGTCGCCAAGTTAGGGCATGGACGATCAAACTGCTCGGCCTCCTCTTCCACTCTGTCTAGCAGTTCTTCGTGTGGTAAATAAAACTTCCTTTTTACAGCCCCTTTGATCCTATAGATTCGTCACTTTCTACCACAAGCAGTTTCTGTTCACACAAGTTGGATATATTTCATACTGCATCTCATAATATGCCTAGTATATTCACTTATGCTTCACAAAGTAGTTAGATTCCTCACTTGTACTGATCCGTGGATTCGTACAAATCTGGAACCAACTCCTTATCTATGAGTAAATGTCTTCGCACGATGAGGTCAATGCCTTCTAAACTGATTTATCTTCAAAATCTTATGAGAATGCATATGACCTCTTCCTCTTCCCTCGCACCTTAATGCTGTCACAGGTACATGTCCGTGGGAGAATCCCTTGGTTCTCATAGTCTGCATTCATTTGCAGAATTCTTACAGTATCACATAAATTCTCCCGAAGCCAGTTCCTATTTGTCCAGCAAGCGAAAGCCCTTGAAGCCTTTGAACGTATTGAAGCCATTCAGTTTAAAGTTCATGGCTGAAGAGAAATCAACAAGGAAGGGTGGCAGAAAGCATCGAGGTGAGACATCAAGAGATCTACCCGATGACCTCTCAGAACTATACAAGACAGATCCAGAAGAGGATTACAATCAGCGCAAGACATGAATCCAATGGATTCGACGATATTGGGCAGAACAATGGTTCAAGTACAGATTTGTGACAAAGGAATATGCTGAAAGAATGCCATCAAGCGACCATGGGGAGACATCCTATACAGAAATCTTCAACCCAGGTCCAGAGATGAAGCCATTGAACAAGGCTTCTATCCCTGCATCGTCCGTGGACCACAGCCTGTGGATGCTGACCCATCGTCACTGCTATGGTGTCGTGACGACAATCTGTTCAAGCGCAACTTCCAGTTTGCCCAGAATTCGGTGAAGCAGAACAAGAAGTCTTTGGGATTAGACTTCAACCCTGGTCCCTCTGCTCCCCGTGCCGATGGGACCCGCGAAGCTGAACCCAATCTTGTTGGGCCCTTCTACAACCTGGAAGGTCTCATCAATCATATCGTGGTTCAAGGGACAACCGTGGATGAGCCTGCAGATGACACTGAATCAGATGAAGCGCCTGCAGCGCCGAAGCCAAAGAAACTGAAGCAGCCTAAAGCTTCAAAGCCTGCCTCAGCACCAAAAATCTCACGGGCGAAGCCACTGGCTATTGCACCTCCTAAAGACAGTATGCAGTCTGAAGATCTGTCACGCATCTCCAAGCCCCAGAAAGTCAAGATGCCTCTGCCACACACTAGCCAAGAACTGACTGCTGCTGCTATTTTGCGCAACGATGCCATTGATCTGTCCAGTGATGAAGATCTTGCAGATGACGCTCTTGAGCAACTGATCAAAAGCAAAGAAGAAGCAGAAATCTTCAACAATTTGCCTCTCTTTGACGTGGCAATCATCCACAACTTCATCGATGAGTGGTTTGACACGCCCAACCTCAGCTTTGAAGATCTGCAACTTCCCATTGGCCTCAGTGTTGCCTTCCATGGCGCCATTGCTTCAGAGTTAGCTATAGCCCAGCGCATCGTTGAACTGAAGCAGAAGATTGACTTTGAGAAAGCTCAGTTCAAGAAGAATATGGCCAAGCTCAGCGTGCAAGAGGTCAAGAACTTCAAGATCATGCTGCATGAGCTCAAAGAAGCCTTTCTCAAGAAGCGTGAAGAAGTTCAAGGTTCTCGTGAGCGCATGAAGAGCCTGGCTAGCAAGTGTGTGCAAGCCTACAATGAGGCTGAGAAGCGCAAGGCCCTTGGGCGTCCTGGCATCGACCCCAGGATGGCTGCAAAGAAGAAGAAGAAGAAGAAGAAGCCCGCTATGGCCGAACCCGATGCACCAAGGCAGGAAGCACATCCCATTGTCTTCCCAACTAGCATGACTGGCTCGAAGCCAAAAGCCAGGTCTACCGCTTCAGAACTGAAGAAGACGAGGACTGATGAGGCTGAAGCCAGAAAGAGGAAACATCCTGAAGCCTCTGCTGCTGCTCCCTCCAAGAAGAAGCGGAAGACCAAGAAGGAACGGGCTGCTCCCACAGAGTCCTTAATTGTTGAACCTATCTCCATGGTTCGCCCTGCCGCTGAACATCAAGAGCGCCAACTAACTGTCCATGAGACTGCTTTCACAGAGGCTCATGAAGCTGAAGACATTCCAGCAGCTGATCCCACCGCTGCTGAAGACATTGGTCACCATGACAATGTTGAAGATGATGTAGTTCTTCCTCAGATCGAGCACCAACAGGTATCATCGCCTGTGCTTACGCATAGCAAACTCATCAGCATTGGTCGTCCTCTGACGCCAACTGCTCAGGATGCATCATGGGCTGATCACCCACAACAACAAGAAGAAGATGACCGTGAGGCCCAGCCAACTCCATCTCCAAAGGCGTCGCCAGCGTTACGCAGGCTTCGCAAAGGACCAAGGCCTCCAGTCTCCGAGTTTGAAGCTAAAGCTGCTGAAGACATTCCGGCTACATCAGCCGATGACACCCAAGAAGAAGAACGTGTCCCCACTCCCCCTACTACTGACGAAGCTATTATCGCGGAGTACGACCCTCCAGCTCATCAAGTGGAGGTAGAAAATCTTGAGGCTGCCACCACCAACACCAATGAAGCCACTGACGCTGTCATGGCTGAAGCAAATGTGAAGCCTACACCAACCCAAGAACCAGAAGTCAGCAAAGACAATGATGCTACTACTTCTGTTCCTGTGCCTGCTGCTGGTCCTCAGTTTGACTATCATATAGAAAGCCTTAGGTACAGAAGCCAATGCCAAGGTTGCCCAGGTTTCCAGGTCCTGCATCAGCACCTGGATCCTTCAATGTCAACAGCTTCAAAGCAGACAACACCTTCTTCAATAGCTCCAAGAACCCCTACTCAAGGGAACGAATATCTTCTGATCGGTTCTGGAGCTATCCGCAGCGAAGCTATTACTCCTGCATTCTGTACAATCAAGGTCGCATCTTCCCACATATGCGTCTTGACACCGAAGCAATAGCTGGTATGCCCTGCTTGGAAGAAGCTCTGGAGTGCTTCAAAGAGGTTGGATTGTTGCCTTTCGTCACCGACCAAGAGCACTGGAACGAAGAGTTGCTGCTCCAATTTTATGCCACACTTCACATATGTGGTTACAACAGAGATCCGAAGACTTGGGCCCTTGAGTGGATGACAGGAAATGTTCATCACGAAGCCAAAGCCTTTGATATCATTGAGCTCACTGGTCTGCCCACTCCTAGAGATCTCTATGAACCTGGATGTCAACTTCACAGTGAAGCTATGGAGAGCATCTTTCAGAAGCCTGAACCGAACATGAGTCAGACGCTCAGTATGATGAAGCCTTTGCCACAAGACGCTGCATATCCTAAGGAGTTCCTTGTTGAAGACCTGGAGTATCTGCCAAGGACCATCTATCACATTTTAAGGCGAACTCTCTGGCCCATCAAAGGACATTCCCCATATGCAAAGCTGGAAGGTTCAACGAAGACTTTGGTCTTCTATATTCTTCACGGCAAATGCTTCAACGCACAAAACTTCTTCATCCGCCAACTTGCTTCTTCAGGATCTGTCCTTTTTGGCTTGAAGTTCTATGCTCCATGGATAATGCGGCTGATCAAACTCCACTCAGCTATCTCATATCAGCCTTATGCTCGCAATCATTGGATCTTTATGCCTGACGTGGATATGTCCGTTGAAGCCCTCTATCCAGAGCCTGCCAAGGAGCCTCTTAGTCTTCAGAATGCGTAGCATCAAAGTTTCTCTCAGAACATTGAAGGAGTTGAAGCAGTCACTCGTGTTTATCCTCTGGCTGGCACTACACGCGCACCTCATCGTGCCCTCACTGAAGCCACTGAAAGCACTATTGCCCAACGGCCCAAGAAGCGATCTCGTGTTCTCAATGACCGAGAGCTTCTGGTTGCTCTTCATCAGAAACAGGATAGGCATCATGACTGGCTAAAGCGCCAAATGCACAGCCTCTTGGTGGATGTCAACCGCATTCGCAACCTTGCCACCAAGAATGCCTTTGTTGCCCATGAAACTTGTCGGCGTACATGGAAAGGGCTGACGCTTATGTGCTCTGAGGCTGATCTTCAAGAGGATGGCTTCTCTGCACGTTTCAAGTTCGACTCCACACCTCCCCGAAGGGCTGTGCTGCGACGAACTCCCTCACTTGAAGACTCTGAGTTCTCTTCCTCTGCGGCAACTGTGAATGCTAGAGTGATCGAGGACGAAGACGATGCTACTTCACCACCCCCTCCTTCAGCATGCGTCGACACTGTCCCGAGCTCGTCTGCACCACCTAACAACACCGACGACCTTGCTACTTCACCTACTCCTCAGGGGAACGAGTAGATGCTCTATGTCTTCAAACCTTTTTGGTCCTTACTGACAAAAGGGGGAGAAGCATATGAGTTTGATAGTCTTCAAGCGGGTCCATATGGGCGGTTACTTTATGTTTTGCCTAGTGTTTACAACTTTCATTTTGATACATTTGGTTCTTTGAGTTGTAACACTTAAACTCGATGGTCGTCTGCTACTCATTTTCTACTTTGTGATGCGATGATAAATTCCGCATGTGCGACGATAAATTCCGCACTCAGATCATTTTGCAAACGTCCATTTTCCATTATGCATGTCATTATCTTCACATACTTTTCATGCATGATGAGTTGTCATCATAAGTTGAAGAGGATCTCCATAAGTAAAACCTGCCATGTGCATTTGCATTCCAAAAGCAAATTACTTATATGCACATCTTCAGGGGGAGCCCTTACAACTTATGAAGACAATTCCTTATCCTTTACAATTTCACATATTATATTCCCCGTTGAAAACTTCAACTAGTCTGGCATCAATCACCAAAAAGGGGGAGATTAAGTGCATCTAGTGCCACCCCTAGTTGGTTTTGGAGTATTGACGACAAACCTAGTTGAGGGACTAATGTGTTTTGTGAGAATTGCAGGATAACACAGGTAGAAGTCCCTCATTGATTCGGTTTTCCTACCAGAGATGACCCCTAAAAATGTATGAAGACATTGAAGTCAAAGGTGGTATGTGAAGATATTCACATTGAAGACTATGACAAGAGAAGACATCGCATGAAGCCTATGGAGCTCGAAGACTTAGATCTTTCGTAGCTCTTTTTCTTCTTTCTTGAGTCATAGGAACCACCATACTGTTAAGTGGGGTCCAAGAGAACCAGTCAGAATGACTGAAGTGATGCTTAACCAAAATCCTATATCTTCGAGTGAAGACTATGAGAGCGAATCTTGTCCAGAGTTGGACAAGTCAACTTTTCTTGTAGCCCAAGTAAAGTTGCCGTGTGTGTTTGAAATCTGACCGTTGGAATACGTGTCAGTTCCTTAGTGACCCAGGGTCATTTCGGACAAATCAGGTCGGGTTGCCTAGTGGCTATAAATAGCCCACCCCCTACAACCATAAATGGTTGGCTGCTCAGAGTTAAAGTACGGCTGTTGTCGTTTGAGACCAACCCACCTCAAAGCCTTTGAGAGAGAATTCCTTGCGAGGATAAAGTCCTAACCACCCAGAGCCAAAGAGTGTTAGGCATCATTTAAGTCGTCCTGTCTGTGTGATCTGAAGACTTATTACACTTGAGGACTGTGAATCCTCCAGCCGGTTAGGCGTCGCGTTCTGAGCATCCAAGAGTCATTGTGGATCGCCGGTGAACGAAGTCTGTGAAGGTTTGAGAGTCTACCTTGAAGACTTACCAGAGTGATTGGGCGAGGTCTGCATGACCTTAGCTCAAGGGGAATATGGTGAGGACTAAGGGTTCTGAGCTGCGTTTTCAGGACTGGGTGTCCGGGACTGTGTGTCCTCAGGTTTAAATACCTAGCCGCCCTAATCAGAAGTACAGTTGTCACAGCAACTGGAACTGGTCCAACAAATCATTGTCTTCAACGAGTCACTGGTTTCATCCTTCCCTTCCTTTACTTACTGTTGGTCCTTGTGAAGTCATTGCATGATTGCATTATCTTTTGTCTTCACTGAGTGACTGCTTGTTCGGATTGGCTTCACAATATCTTCCTACCTGATCCTTACTGCCTAGCTACTATAAGTCATTGTGCTTTCACTTTGTTGATTACCTGACTAAGGTTTGCCTAGTGTAGTCTACCTTCCGTTGTGTGGTAATAGGTTTACTTCTATCGTTTGTCTTCAAAACTTCCCTGTTTAGAAGACTTTCATAAAAATCACCTATTCACCCCCCTCTAGTCGATCACGAGCACTTTCACTGGCAATACAAGGTAAACCGGTTGCTCTGAGTCGGGGTGCCACACTCTAACAGCATGATCAGTCATCTTATTATTCATCTCATTAAACAAATCACGTTGTGCTTTAAGAACTTGTTGTACTTGAGTTTTTACCATAGAAGCATGTTTACTAACAATCTTGAGATCATTAACAGTTCTAAACATATAGTCACCCAAGTATTCAAGCATATAAGCATTTTGTTTCAACCGTCTACTAACATATGTATTGAAGTTCTCTTTTTTTAACAATAAAGTTATCAAATTCATCCAAGCATTGACTAGCAGATTTATTATAAGGAATATCACCTTCATCAAATCTATAGAGATAATTTACCTCTACTACCTGTGTTAGGGTATTAAGACCATGTATTTCTTCAATAGATGGTAAGTTCTTAGTATCTTCAGCTTTATTTTTCTTTCATAGATTTCTTTGCTTCTTGCATATCTTCAGAACTGAGAAATATAATACCTCTCTTTTTCGGAGTTGGTTTAGGTGGTGGTTCAGGAAGAGTCCAATCATTATCATTACACAATATATTATTCAATAGTACTTCAACTTGTTCAACAGTTCGTTCTCTAAAAACACAACCAGCACAACTATCTAGGTGGTCCCTAGAAGCATCTATTAGTCCATTATAAAAGATACCAAGTATTTCATTTTTCTTGAGAGGATGATCAGGAAAAGCATTAAGTAATTGGAGAAGCCTCCCCCAACCTTGTTGGAGACTCTCTTCTTCAATTTGCACAAAGTTAAATATTTCCTATAAAGCAGCTTATTTCTTATGAGCAGGAAAATATTTTTCAAAGAAGTAATATATCATATCCTGGGGACTACGCACACAACCAGTTGCAAGAGAATTGAACCATATCTTAGCAACACCCTTTAATGAGAAAGGAAACAACTTAAGAATATAGTAATAGCGAATTTTTTCCTCATGAGAAAATAGGGTGGCTATATCATTTAATTTAGTAAGATGTGCCACAACACCCTTTAATGAGAAAGGATCAGATTGAACCAAAGTAATTAACTTAGGATTGATAGAGAATTCATAGTCCTTATCAGTAACAAAGATATGTGAAGTAGCAAACTTAGCATCATATTGCATTCTAGCATTCGAAGATTTTCTTTCAACTTGACTAGTAATTTCTTAATATCCTCTCCATCTTTACAAGCAAGAAAGTCCCTAGCTACCTCTCCATCTATAACATGACCTTCAAGTATAGCATGCAATTCATATCTAGGAGTGCTAGGTCTAATAGGTGTTTCAAAGTGTTCAATTTCAATAATTTCATCAGTTTCAAAAATATCATCAGTTTCAGCATTAACTCTAGCAAGTTATTCTTCAAGAAATTCACCCATTAGCACAGCCTTATCAAGCAAAGTACTAGTATCATCTTAAGCATTGTTCATAGCAGAAGTAGCATCATCAATAACTTGCAAAATATTAGAATTAATAGCAGGTGTAGGTTTCGCAAGCTTACTCAAAATAGAAGGTGAATCAAGTGCAGAGTGTGATGGCAGTTCCTTACCTCCCCTCGTAATAGAGGGAAAAGTCTTGATTTTGGTATCTTTCAGATTCCTCATGGTGATCAACAGATATAAATCCCACGTGACTCAGCAAATAGAACTATGCTCCTCGGTAACAGCGCCAGAAAAAGGTCTTGATAAGCCACAAGTATAGGGGATCGCAACAGTTTTCAAGGGTAGAGTATTTAACCAAAGTTTATTGATTCGATACAAGGGGAGCCAAAGAATATTCACGAGTATTATACCAAATTTATCAATACAACCACACCTAAAGACTTAATATCTGCAGCAAAGTACTTAGTAGCAACGTAGTATGGAAGGAATGGTAAAAGTGGCAAAAGCAACAGTAGCAGTTTCATAGCGATTATAATAGTAGCAACAGCAAAGTAACTTAGAAAAGATCAATATGTGAAAAGATCAGAGATATCGTATCATCAATGATAATTGTGTTGGATAATATTCATCATGTAGCAGTTATAACCTAGGGTGACAAAGAACTAGCTCCAATTCATCCATGTAATGTAGCCATGTATTCCGTATATAGTCATACGTTCTTATGGAAAAGAACTTGCATGACATCTTTTGTCCTACCCTCCCGTGGAAGCGGGGTCCTAATGGAAACTAAGTGATATTAACGCCTCCTTTTAATAGAGAACCAGAACAAAGCATTAGCACTTAGTGAATACAAGAACTCCTCAACCTACGGTAATCACCAGAAAGAATCCCAATTATTGTCACCTTGGAGTATGTGATACATCTCCGTCGTATCTATAATTTTTAATTGTTCCATGCCAATATTCTACAACTTTCATATACTTTTGGCATCTTTTTATACTATTTTTGGGACTAACATATTGATCCAGTGCCCAGTGCCAGTTCCTGTTTGTTGCATGTTTTTTGTTTCGCAGAATATCCATATCAAACGGAGTCCAAACGGGATAAAAACTAACGGAGATTTTTTTGGAATATATATGATTTTTTGGAAGAAAAATCCACGCGAGACGGTGCCCGAGGGAGGCACGAGGCAGGGGGGCGTGCCCCTGACCCTCGTGGCCACCCCGTAAGGCGGTTGATGCCCTTCTTTCGCCGCAGGAAAGCTAATATTGGGATAGAGATCGTGTTAAAATTTCAGCCCAATCGGAGTTACGGATCTCCGGGAATATAAGAAACGGTGAAAGGGCGGAATCTGGGAACGCAGAAACAGAGAGAGACAAAGAGACATATCCAATCTCGGAGGGGCTCTTCCCTCCCATGCCATGGAGACCAAGGACCAGAGGGGAAACCATTCTCCCCTTTAGGGAGGAGGTCAAGGAAGAAGAAGAAGAAGGGGGGCCCTCTCCCCCTCTCTTCCGGTGGCGCCGGAACACCGCCGGGGCCATCATCATCACCGCAACCTTCACCAACAACTTCACCGCCATCATCACCAACTCTTCCTCCCTCTATGGAGTGGTGTAACCTCTCTCTTACCCGCTGTAATCTCTACTTAAACAAGGTGCTCAATGCTATATATTATTTCCCAATGATGTATGGCTATCCTATGATGTTTGAGTAGATCCATTTTGTCCTATGGGTTAATTGATGATCGTGATTGGTTTGAGCTGCATGTTTTATTATTTGTACTGTCCTATGGTGCTCTTCATGTCACGCAAGCGTGAGGGATTCCCGCTGTAGGGTTTGCAATATGTTCATGATTTGCTTATGGTGGGTGGCGTGAGTGACAGAAGCACAGACCCGAGTAAGTAGGTTGTTTGCGTATGGGATAAAGCGGACTTGATACTTTAATGCTATGGTTGGGTTTTACCTTAATGATCTTTAGTAGTTGCGGATGCTTGCTAGAGTTCCAATCATAAGTGCATATGATCCAAGTACAGAAAGTGTGTTAGCTTATGCCTCTTCCTCATATAAAATTGCAACAATGATTTCCGGTCTAGTTATCGATTGCCTATGGACAAATTACTTTCTCGTAACAAAACGCTCTTTACTAAAACTAACTTAGTTGTGTCTTTACCTAAACAGCCCCTACTTTTTATTTACATGCTCTTTATTATCTTGCAAACCTATCCAAAAACACGTACATAATACTTCTAGTTTCATACTTGTTCTACGTAAAGCGAACGTTAAGCGTGCGTAGAGTTGTATCGGTGGTTGATAGAACTTGAGGGAATATTTGTTCTACCTTTAGCTCCTTGTTGGGTTCGACACTCTTACTTATCGAAAACTGTTGCGATCCCCTATACTTGTGGGTTATAAAGACCTTTTTCTGGCGCCGTTGCCGGGGAGCAATAGCGTGGGGTGAATATTCTCGTGTGTTCTTGTTTGCTTTATCACTAAGTAATTTTTATTTGTTGTTCTTAGTTGTTCTTTATCTTTAGTTATGTATGTGGAACATGAAATACCAAAAAATTAGGTGTACTTGCTGCTCATGGAGATGAGGAACCTCCTAAAACCCTCGATGCTCGTTATGTGACAGATATTATGTACTACTTTGATAATCCAGAGAAAACCCCATTCAATTTGGTAATGGGAGACACGTTGGATCAACGTGAATACTTTAGGGATTATCGCTTGACTATTATGGGATCAAATTTATATGTCGAAATGGTATGCTAGGCAACTATGCTTGAGATATGATTATAATTGTTGCTCTAGGATGAAGTCTCCACACCTTCCCTTTTTATGCAAATTTAATGATAATGAAACTTTGACTTCTTATGCTAGAGGTATATATATGACTATTATGATGTGGAACAAATAGAAGAATTTGTTGCTTTTATGGGTGCTTATGAAATTGAATCTATGTTCAAAGAATATGAAAATCTTTATGATGTTGTCTACAGACCTAAAAATTTAGCCATCCTTAAATATTGTTATGAGAATTATGAATACAATTCCGATATTGATGCGTTTATTGAGAAAGTCTCCGCTGTCCTAGATGAGACTAATATTTTGCAAGAATCTATGGAAGAAGAAATTGATGAAACTGTGAGCTCATTGGATGAAAAAGATGAGGAGGAGAGCGAAGAACGAAAGGAGGAAGAGCAGATTGATCACCCGTGCCCACCTTCTAATGAGAGTAACTCTTCAACTCATACATTGTTTAATTTCCCTTCATGCTTACCGAAGGATGGATGCTATGATAATTGCTATGATCTTGTTGATTCTTTCGAAATATCCCTTTTTGATGATGCTTGCTATTCTTGTGGCCAAGATGCCAAAATAAATTATGCTTATGGAGATTAACTTGCTATAGTTCCTTATGTTAAACATGAAATTGTTGCTATTGCACCCACACATGATAGTCCTATTATCTTTTTGAATTCTCTCGACTACACTATATCAGAGAAGTTTGCTCTTATTAAGGATTATATTGATGGGTTGCATTTTACTATTACACATGATGATTTTGATGAATATAATATGCATGTGCTTTCTGCTCCTACATGCAATTATTATGAGAGAGGAACTATACCTCCACCTCTCTATGTTTCCAACACGATAAAATTGCAAGAAACTGATTGTACTATGCATTGGCCTTTACTCTGTGTGCATGAATTGTTCTTTTATGACATGCCAATGCATAAGAAGAGATTTAGACTTCTTCATTACATGATATATGTTGCTTTGTGCTCACTACTGAATTACAAATCATTCCTAATTAAAATTGGCTTTGATATACCTTGGGATCCGGGTGGATCCATTACTTGAGCACTATATGCCTAGCTTAATGGCTTTAAAGAAAGCGCTGCCAGGAAGACAACCCGGAAGTTTTAGAGAGTCATTTATTTCTGTTGAGTGCTTTCATATAGTTTAAAAACAACAAAAATAAAGAGGGGAACCCAAAACTTTTTCAAAAAGAAAAGCGAAAGTGAGAGAGACAAGCATTGTTGAAGTGGGAGCTAGCCTTGAACTTTGTTCATGCTCACGGAAACTGTGTGAATCTAGATTACAGAAACTTTTCAACAAAAATGATTATCCCCTTGTAAAATTCCATTGTATTATAAAAGTAATGTGCCAAGATTTGCCTTTAGGATGTTTACTTTGCTTGTTGGTTTGTACGGTGCAGGGCAGAATCTTTGGCTGTAGTGCACGATTTTACGTTTTTTACTGGAACATCAAATGGTTCTGATTCCTTTTGCACTGTCTTTCTATGCAAATTGTTTATTTTTCCTAATTTTGGCAGAATTATTCAAGTATCATAAGTATGGTGAATGTTCATATTGTTACGGACTGTTCTATTTTAGACAGATTCTGTTTTTTGATGCATAGTTTGCTTGTTTTGATGAAACTAACGATATATATCAGTGGATTAAGCCATGGAAAAGTTATACTACAGTAGCTAAAATGCCAAAACAAAACATGAATTGGTTTGCAACATTACTTAGAGTAGTGATTTGCTTTATTATACTAACGGATCTGACCGAGTTTTTTGTTGAAGTTTTGTGTGGATGAAGTGTTCGATGATCGAGAAGGTCTCGATGTGAGAAGAAGGAAGAGAGGCAAGAGCTCAAGCTTGGGGATGACCTAGGAACCCCAAGTAAATATTCAAGGAGACTCAAGCGTATAAGCTTGGGGATGCCCCGGAAGGCATCCCCTCTTTCTTCAACAAGTATCGGTATGTTTTCGGATTCGTTTCATTCATGTGATATGTGCAATCTTGGAGCGTCTTTTGCATTTAGTTTTCATTTTTCTTTTACGCACCATTCTGGTATGAGATAGTCCTTGGTTGATTTATATAATGCTCTATGCACTTCATTTAAATCTTTTGAGTATGGCTTTATAGAATGCTTCTTGTGCTTCACTTATATCATTTGAAGTTTGGATTGCCTCTTTCTCTTTACATAGAAAATCGCCATTTGTAGAATGCTCTTTTGCTTCACTTATATTTGTTAGAGTGTGGGCATATCTTTTGTAGAAAGAATTAAACTCTCTTGCTTCACTTATATCTATTTAGAGAGATTCACATGGTTAGTCATAAAACCCTACATAAAACTTTTAGATCACTGAATATGATATGTTTGATTCCTTGCAATAGTTTTGCGTTATAAAGATGGTGATATTAGAGTCATGCTAGTGGGTAGTTGTGGATTGTAGAAATACTTTTGTTGAAGTTTGTGATTCCCGTAGCATGCACGTATGGTGAACCGTTATGTGATGAAGTCGGAGCATGATTTATTTATTGATTGTCTTCCTTATGAGTGGCGGTCGGGGACGAGCGATGGTCTTTTCCTACCAATCTATACCCCTAGGAGCATGCACGTAGTACTTTGTTTCGATAGCTAATAGACTTTTGCAATAAGTATGTGAGTTCTTTATGACTAATGTTGAGTCCATGGATTATACGCACTCTCATCCTTCCATCATTGCTAGCCTCTGTAGTATCGTGCAACTTTCGCCGGTACCATAAACCCACCATATACCTTCCTCAAAACAGCCACCATACCTACCTATCATGGCATTTCCATAGCCATTCCGAGATATATTGTCATGCAACTTCCATCATCATCATATACATGACTTGAGCATTCATTGTCATATTGCTTTGCATGATCGTAAGATAGCTAGCATGATGTTTTCATGGCTTCTCCGTTTTTTGATGTCATGGCTACGCTAGATCATTGCACATCCCAGTACACCGCCGCAGGCATTCATATAGAGTCATATCTTTGTTCTAGTATCGAGTTGTAATATTGAGTTGTAAGTAAATAAAAGTGTGATGATCATCATTGTTAGAGTATTGCCGCAGTGAGGAAAGGATGATGGAGACTATGATTCCCCCACAAGTTGGGATGAAACTCCGGACTTTAAAAATAAATAAAAGAGGCCAAAGAAGCCCACCAAAAAAACAAAAAAATGAGAGAAAAAGAGAGAAGGGGCAATGTTACTATCCTTTTACCACACTTGTGCTTCAGAGCAGCACCATGTTCTTCATATAGAGAGTCTCTTAAGTTATCACTTTCATATACTAGTGGGAATTTTCATTATAGAACTTGGCTTGTATATTTCGATGATGGGCTTCCTCAAACGCCCGAGGTCTTCATGAGCAAGCAAGTTGGTGCACAACCACTTAGTTTCAGTTTGAGCTTGCATACACTTATAGCTCTTAGTGCATCCGTTGCATGGCAATCCCTACTCACTCACATTGATATCTATTGATGGGCATCTCCAGAGCCCATTGATACGCCTAGTTGATGTGAGACTATCTTCTCCTTTTTGTCTTCTCCATAACCACCATTCTATTCCACCTATAGTGCTATATCCATGGCTCACGCTCATGTATTGCGTGAAAGTTGAAAAGGTTTGAGAACTTCAAAAGTATGAAACAATTACTTGGCTTGTCATCGGGGTTGTGCATGATTTGAATATTTTTTTGTGGTGAAGATGGAGCATAGCCAGACTATATGAATTTGTAGGGATAACTTCCTTTGGCCATGTTATTTTGAAAAGACAAGATTGCTTTATTAGTAGGCTTGACGTATTATTGTTTTTATGTCAAATGATAGACTATTGCTTTGAATCACTCGTCTCTTAATATTCATGCCATGATTTGATTATGTGATCAAGATTATGCTAGGTAGCATTCCACATCAATTTTTTCCTTTTTTATCATTTACCTACTCGAGGACGAGCAGGAATTAAGCATGGGGATGCTGATATGTCTCCATCGTATCTATAATTTTTGATTGTTCCATGACAATATTCTACAACTTTCATATACTTTTGGCAACTTTTTATACTATTTTTGGGACTAACATATTGATCCAGTGCCCAGTGCCAGTTCCTGTTTGTTGCATGTTTTTTGTTTCGCAGAATATCCATATCAACCGGAGTACAAACGGGATAAAAACTAACGGATATTTTTTTGGAATATATATGATTTTTTGGAAGAAAAATCCACGCGAGACGGTGCCCGAGGGAGGCACGAGGCAGGGGGGCGTGCCCCTGACCCTCGTGGCCACCCCGTAAGGCGGTTGATGCCCTTCTTTAGCCGCAAGAAAGCTAATATTGGGATAGAGATCGTTTTAAAATTTCAGCCCAATCGGAGTTACGGATCTCCGGGAATATAAGAAACGGTGAAAGGGCGGAATCTGGGAACGCAGAAACAGAGAGAGACAGAGAGACATATCCAATCTCGGAGGGGCTCTTCCCTCCCATGCCATGGAGACCAAGGACCAGAGGGGAAACCCTTCTCCCATCTAGGGAGGAGGTCAAGGAAGAAGAAGAATAAGAAGGGGGGGCCCTCTCCCCCTCTCTTCCGGTGGCGCCGGAACACCGCCGGGGCCATCATCATCACCGCAATCTTCACCAACAACTTCACCGCCATCATCACCAACTCTTCCTCCCTCTATGCAGCGATGTAACCTCTCTCTTACCCGCTGTAATCTCTACTTAAACATGGTGCTCAATGCTATATATTATTTCCCAATGATGTATGGCTATCCTATGATGTTTTATTAGATTTGTTTTGTCCTATGGGTTAATTGATGATCGTGATTGGTTTGAGTTGCATGTTTTATTATTGGTGCTGTCCTATGGTGCTCTCCGTGTCGGCAAGCGTGAGGGATTCCCACTGTAGGGTTTGCAATATGTTCATGATTTTATTATGGTGGGTGGCGTGAGTGACAGAAGCACAGACCCGAGTAAGTAGGTTGTTTGCGTATGGGATAAAGAGGACTTGATACTTTAATGCTATGGTTGGGTTTTACCTTAATGATCTTTAGTAGTTGCGGATGCTTGCTAGAGTTCCAATCATAAGTGCATATGATCCAAGTAGAGGAAGTATGTTAGCTTATGCCTCTCCCTCATATAAAATTGCAATAATGATTACCGGTCTAGTTATCGATTGCCTAGGGACAAATAACTTTCCCATAACAAAAAGCTCTTTACTAAAACTAACTTAGTTGTGTCTTTACCTAAATAGCCCCTACTTTTTATTTACATGCTCTTTATTATCTCGCAAACCTATCCAAAAACACCTACATAAATACTTCTAGTTTCATACTTGTTCTAGGTAAAGCGAACGTTAGGCGTGCGTAGAGTTGTATCGGTGGTCGATAGAACTTGAGGGAATATTTGTTCTACCTTTAGCTCCTCGTTGGGTTCGACACTCTTACTTATCGAAAATTGTTGCGATCCCCTATACTTGTGGGTTATCAGTATGCGAATCATAACTCGTAATAGGTGTCTACAACTTGCAAGATAGGATCAAGAACACACATATATTCATTAAAGCATAATAGGTTCAGATCTGAAATCATGGCACTAGGGCCCTAGTGACAAACATTAAGCATAGCAAAGTCATGGCAACATCAATCTCAGAACATAGTAGATACTAGGAATCAAACCCTAACAAAACTAACTCGGTTACATGAGAAATCTCATCCAACTCATCACTGTCTAGCAAGCCTATGATGGAATTACTCACTCTCGGCGGTGAGCATCATGAAATTGGTGATGGAGGAAGGTTGGTGATGACGATGGCGACGAATCCTCCTCTCCGGAGCCCCGAACGAACTCCAGATCAGCCCTCCCGATGAATAACAGGAGGCGGCAGTGGCTCCGTATCATAAAACGTGATGAATCCTTCTCTCTGATTTTTTCGCCGCGAATAGGTACTTATAGAGTTGAAGTTAGGGTCGGAGGAGGTCTAGAGGGCCCACAAGCCCGTAGGGCACCCACTAGGGGGGTGGGCGCGCTCCCAGGGATTGTGGCCTCTGGGTGGCCCCCCTCAGGTATCTTTTTGCGCTAGTATTTTTTATATATTCCACAAAAATTCTCCGTAAATTATGAGGTCCATCCAAGAACTTTGATTTCTGCACAAAAATAACACCATGGCAATTCTACTAAAAACAACGTCAGTCCGGGTTAGTTCCGTTCAAATCATGCAAATTAGAGTCCAAAACAAGGGAAAAAGAGTTTGGAAAACTAGATATGATGGAGACGTATCACTCCCCGCCTCAGCCTACATCTTCCTAGCCGTCCTCGGTGACAAATGAGCATGGAATTGGCGCCACAAGGATCTGGTGATCTTATGTCACCCTCTTAGCTAGCATACCACTAGATCTAGCGATGTTGGTGGCATGGAGTACTCGCCCACCACCACACCTGGTGCAGAGTAGCTCGAATCCGTCATGGCTCTATCACAGAATAAGAGATAAAGTTATTCCAGTTCCTAGGTGTCACGCCATCTTCTTTGTCTCGCCATCGGAGTCGTGAGCATTGGCATAAGTAGGGTCGGCAGAGCTGGAACCCTAGTGCTTGGTTCAGTAGGGGAGATCAAGGAGAATGCAAGATGGGTGGGGCAGGGGGTGGGGCTGGTGGCGTCGACTAATGGGCCTTCGGACTGAAAAAAAATCAGTGGGTGGGGCTTTATGATCAAATAAAAATCAGTGAAAGGATGGGATCGTGTAAATATCGGTGGGAGGGTTGGATCAAGGGGATTGTTGGTAGTACTAACAAAATGATGTATGGACTCTCCTTTTAGGAGTAGAGCGCAAAACAATAGGTTGGTCATAGAAAAAATGAAAAAAAAATAAAACCAAAAGAAAAAGTTGGAAAAAAAACTCGCGCACATATAAAATGGGCCGACCAACTTTGGCAAGATTTGATTTGATTTGAATGAGTTAATGCACGACATTGTTTTGGGA
Organism: Triticum dicoccoides; assembly: GCF_002162155.2. NCBI lineage: Eukaryota > Viridiplantae > Streptophyta > Magnoliopsida > Poales > Poaceae > Triticum > Triticum dicoccoides. Next base: position 695,910,786 of record NC_041384.1, read on the forward strand.
AAGTGTCGATTTGAATGAATCAATTCAAATGGGCGGCTAACTTGGGTAAGATTTGATTTGATTTGAATGAGTTAATGCGTGACATTGTTTTGGGAAGTGCCAATTTGATCAAGTTAATGCACATGTCAAATTGGTTGCCAACTCTGGTAAGATTTGATTTGATTTTAATGAGTTAATGCACGATATTGTTTTGGCAAAGTGCCGATTTGATTGAATTAATGCACGCGTCAAATGGGCCGAGCAATTTTGGTAAGATTTAATTTAATTGGAATGAGTTAATGCATGACGTTGTTTTGGGAAAGTGTCGATTTGATTGAGTTAATGCACGCGTCATATGGGCCAGCCCAAATGGGCTACGCTTGGGCGAAAGGTTGTCTGTAAGATGCTTGCGGGCGTAATATAGGATTTGCGGAGGGGTTGGTGGGAGGTGAGATGAAACTACCAATTCCCCCTTTAGGAGTTTTAGGAATAGAGATCATCAAATGATCAGTCATGACATCGAGGCACGTAGTGCTACGCTACATAGGTAGGCATCTCTCTAAGAATGTGGCCACAAACAGACCGATTATTACCTGTGTGCCAGTCCTCCACAAGCATTCGAGAATCAGTTTCAATCACTATCTTCGTCCAACCCTTCTCAGTTTCCTTCAATATAGCCTCCCAACAAGCCAATCCCTCGCAAACAAATGTGTTAGAGATACCCTAATACTAGATGCACCTCCCTAATAGGAAGTCTCAAGTATGATTCTGAGCCACCATACCTCCACACGCACAACATCTCGTGGTGTCTACTTCCCCGTCGGTTTCCAATATGATTTTGATCTACCATACTTGCACCCGCACAACATCTCGAGGCGTATATCAGTGTGGACACGGTCCGGGCCGGTCCGGTCCCTGACCGAGCCGCGCTTTGGACCGGCCGCGACCGGTCCGGACCGGACCGGACCGAAGTGCCCAGCGGGCCTGTTTTCCTGAACCGGACCGACGAGGAGAAAGCTCGGTCAGGACCGAGGGACCGAGCGATGGCGGGGCGGGGCGTGAGCTGCGCGTGTGCCCCGGCGCCTGCATGTGTGTGCCCTGCGCGTGTGCCCAGCGTGCGTGCGTCCGTGCCGTACCCTGTCCCTGAAGAGCAACTCCTCCGGCTGTTTGCTGTAGACGAAGATGCAGTTCATCTATGGTAGCGTCTCTACCTACATCAAGCTCGTCCCGGAGAACTCCGCCGCCGGCCGGCACCGTCACCATCAGCACATACTACGTGCCTACATCGTCGCTTCCAATTTCAGATTACTGATGAGCTTGTACTGCAATCATGGTGACTGTATGTGCATCAATTGACTGCAAATTCAGGCATCAGTTGTGGGGGACGGCCATGACGAGATCGACTCGGGGTTCCTGGGGAACAAGATGGGGCACACCAACGTGTGTGTGTTCACCGACGTGCTTGTCAGCACCCGAGGTGGGCTTGGAACGAACACACACGAACGAGAGACATCAGTGTTTTATTCTGCACACACTCCAGAGCTTTTCTGTTCTACAGTATATCTTTGCTATTTATTCAGACTTACAGAACAGGAAACAGGGCTTCGTGGCACCTGACTTTCGCTGTCATGATTCACAGCATTCGTGCCATCCAACGAGCAGACCGACGAGGCACGAGACTCGCTCAAGCTGTTAGACCCGCGAGCTGAACTAGCTAACAGAAAGAAAGCGTTCGACCCTAACCTGACGAAAAACCAAAGTGCTAACTGAACTAACTGAAAATGTGACAGGGGCTTGGGATTTATTCAACTGTCATCGCCGACATCGCGGGCAAGATGGAGATGCAGTTCGTGCACGGGCGGCACTGCTTCATCGCGTCAGCAAGGCTGGCAGACGGCGGCCATGGTCGGGCAAGAGAGGATATGTGCATCGTGTAGGCGGCGTTCTGGACCAATTCATTGCGCGGTCGGAAGATGGCGATGCGGCGGTGCTCCAAGACGCGGTGGTTCAATCAGGGGTTGCCGGTGGCCGCGACGACGAGGAACGGCAGCCCCAGTGACTGCGTTTTGTCGGTCCTGCTCGGGGGCTCGGTCAAAATCCGGACCGGACCGAGAGTTTGTCGGGCCTAATTCCTGAGCTCGGCCCGACCGAATTTTTTACCGGTCCAAGACCGTACGGTCCGGTCCATAACGGGCCGCGAGCCGGGCCAAAAGCCCGCTCGTCACGTCCAGGCTGAGGCGTATATAACATTGTCAGTTTGTTTTTCACCATGCCAACCCCTGCTGGTTTTCATCTCGCTGTTGCCAATGTCATCACCTCTGCCTTGGCTGGAATATCCATAGCTCTTGTTACCTCTTGTACTAACGCCATAGAGCGAACATGTTGATGTTGGATGTCCTCATCGGTATACTTGTTAAAGTGTGCAACCGAGGAAGCTTGAGCCCAAAAAAGCCAAGGTTGCAATGGCAGCCTCATATTTGCTGATAAGCATTGGGTCTAGCAGATCCATAGCCCACGTTAGAGTGTGCAACCGAGGAAGATTGAGCCCAAAAAATCTTCTCGCTTCATCACAAAAGAGTGAGGCATGTTCACAACTGATCAAGAGGTGGTATAGCGACCTCCCTATTACCATAGGGCATGTAGCATCTTCCTGGATATGCCTCCGAACTAATTCTCCTTTAGTGGGTATAAAACCCTTCAGTAACCTCCACCAAATGACCTTGATTTTGGTTGGACATGAACCTTCTAGGTCTCTTTGCCATCAGAAGACCTAGTCGGCACTTGCAAATTGCACTGTCTCTCCTTTAGAATCGATACACAAATTTTACTGACAATGTACCCGATTTGTCCCATTCCCATGTCCAAAATCCTCTACAGGCACTCTTGGACTAGGCATGTTAAGCACAGCTATCGCATCAACAACTATAAATAATCTCCTACCAGCTCATCATTCCAATTTACAAAATCTTTGTCCAATAGATCCGCCACCAAGTGCACTGGATCTTAAGACATCCTGCTGATAGGCTTCATGGTGGTCGTGCTAGCGATCCACAAGTCATGCCAAATTTCCTTGCCATCTCTAACTTGACGTATCTATACTTGCTTTAGGACCCCCTTCCTTGAATAAAAGCCCGCCACATAGCTGACGCTCTTTTCGGACACCCTGTCGTGAGATAGTTATCATCTGAGTTGTACCGACCTCAAAGAACACAAGCATATAGAGACTATCATGATTAGTTAATAGCATCCATGCCTATTTAGCCAACATTTTGTCATTGAATAATTCCCAATCTTGGAAACCTAGAACCCCTTTCGGCTTTGGAATTGCCTGACTATCATAAATTTATGGCGCAAACATTTTGCGAGCTTGAAGCAGCTCATAAAATAGGCCGGTAACGCTTGAATTGCTGACTTAGGATGCACCTCCTTTCCTACACATGCGATCTTTTTCTCACACCGACCTTGTATCCTCGATCTCGCCTTCTCGATGATATGTTCAAAATGTTGCTTTGTAATCCTTCTTGTCACCGTGGCAAACCAAGGTACTTCTCTATGAGGGCCTCCCTTAGGATTTGTAAGGAATTCTAGACCCCTACTCGTATTGAAGACCCACAATTAGGGCTAAAAATACTGAACTCTTAAGATTCTTCGCACTTTGACCAAAGCCAAGCCTATAAGCTTGCAGAATTCATTGAGATGATGTGCACTTCGACTATTTGCCTTCGTGAAGATCAGACAATCATCAGCAAAAAAAGGGTGAGACAGCCACGGCAACTGCAGTCCCACCAGTATACATCTATCAATCCATCCATCGCCATAATTCTTCAACATTTTCGTGGCCCTCTCCACATAAAAGGAAGAGGTATGGAGAGGTCAAATCCCGTAGCCTAATGCCTCCAGATGGACAAAAGGAAGGTAGCATCTCCCCATGAACTTTCAGTAGGAAGCTTACTAAATTAACACATCTCTCGAACATAGAAACCCACACTTTCGAGAAAAACGATTGAAGCATAGCACTTCACAAATGATCTAACTCGACGCGGTCATATCCTTTCATCATGTCAATTTTAACGGCCGCCCAACCTTGTTTTCCTTTCTTCATCTTCATCGCATGAAGGCACTCACATGCAGTAATTACATGGTTAGTAATAAGCCTCCCAGCCGCAAAGCGTTTTTTTGTCGGCTATAATCTCTTAAAGAATTTCATGAAGACAATTAGCCAACACCTTAGAGGAAAGCTTATAAATGACATTACATGGGGAAAGATGACTATCCTGAGTAATATTTCGAGGATGTTTAACCTTAGGAATTAGAAAAATCACCATTTTATTTACTGCTTCCGGCATATGACCCCCACTAAGGAAGTCCGCGACCGCTCTCGAAACATCATCCACATAAGCCGTTCATTCATCGCACCAGTTACTTTAGATGGAACATGATGCAACACCTTATCCACCACAAGGGCATCACGCACTGCTTAGAAGCTTGTGTACAAGCCTTGGATATTAGCATGTATATCCTCTTTTCTCTCGCATAATACGCCACTAACACTTTCCAGTGAAGAAGTCCAATTCCACGCTCTCCTCGCACTCGATTGGGCACGAAAAAAATCCATGATCTGGTCTCCGGCTTGCAGTCAGTCTGCACAGGACTGCTATCGTTCTATGATCTCCTCCCTTGGCAAGAGCTCATTCAGCTGTCGGGCCAACTCCTTCTCGCTCGGCGAAGATCCATGCTATAACGAGTTGCACTTCTCTTAGTCAGACTCCTTCCTGACTTTCTTAATCTTACACTTAACATCCCATGTTTTTTGCTTTTCTAGTTGTTCGGTTGGGTCTTCATGTGATGGAGATTTCTTTGGAGGTCCGAAAGGAAAGATTTCATAGCCCTCTGGTCCCACCCATTCACGGCCACAACATCATAAGTCTCATTACGCTACCATGCCTCATCATAAATAAAATGACGTGGGCTAGCACCCGTCACTTCATGCACCTTTTTAATACCTACCGAGAGCATGTAGTGGTCGAACCTCGGTGATGAAATATGGCGCACCCATGTTGCGGCATATATGCATGAATTTTGGGTTAACTAGGAAATGGTCCATCCCAACCTTTACATTAGTACCATTTTCTTGCATGTTGTCCCAAGTGAATGGGATACCTCTCAAACCAAGATCATGAAAATCAGAAAATCCATGACTTCCCTTACCCTGCCATTTGCCACTCGACTATGTCAATAGCATCAAAAAATTCCGAGTTGTTGAGAATCTCATTAAAATCCCCTCTGGATAGCCATGGTATATCACTTTTCCTCTTCATCCATTTCAACAAGTTCCAGCTCTTGGATCGCTCACTTCAACAAGCCGCAACATAGTAAATCTCCAAGTTTCCATATTACTCACTACATTTTGAACAACACCATGAATATGTTAACCAGACACATTATGCACCGTGACATCCACCTCATGTGACAAGAACAAGGCTAAAAACCGCAACTTAAGACATCACTGCTTACGGGCAAACATCCAGCAAAACCCAAGTGGGCTCGCAAATCCACTACTCTCTTTCCCTCGATCATCATTTCACACAAGAATACAAAGGCGGGCGCTTCCAACCTCCTCGGACTCGAATGGGCGCAGAACTCGTGCATTCATCGCACCAGTTACATTAGATGGAATATGATGTAACACCTTGTGCACCACAAGCTCATCCTGCGTTTCTTAGAAGCTTGTGTAGAAGCCTTGGATTTTAGCATGTATATCCTATTATCTTTTGCATAATACGCCACTAGCATTTTACGGAGAAGAAATCCTGTTTTGGACTCTCCTGGCACTCGTCTCGGCATGGAAAATTTTTGTGTTCCCGTCTCCTATTCGCAGCCAGTCCACACGAGACCACTATCGTGCCATGATCTCCTCCATGTGCAAAAGCTCGTTCAGTTGTCGGGCCAACTCCTTCTCACGCGGCGAAGATCCACGGTATAGCAAGTTGCCCTTTTGTTGTTCAAACTCCTTCCTAACTTTCTTAATCTTGCGCTTAACATCCCTAATTTCTATACTTCTCCAGTTGTTTAGTTGGGTGTGCATGTGATTGAGATTTCTTTCGAGGTCCAAAAGGCAAGAAGCCCCAGACCTCTCCTCCCACCCATTCGCGACAGTTACCTCATAATTCTGATCACGCTGCCATGCCCCCGCCCAGTCACGTGCGCTGTCTCCCCCTCCGCCCAGTCATTTTGATGGAGGTAGTGTGGTGAGGTGGTGTGGTGACGCTAGTTGGGGCGTCAATCAGAAGCTTGTTGCCAACCTCTAGATCCTTTATAAAAGAACGGTACATGCGCAACGCCTCATCTTGGTTGGCGATGATCCTCTGGCTTGTGTTCCAGGCTTCACGAGTCTGGGTAGCAAGCGCCACATCCATCTCCCTAATTTGTCTAGTCATAATTTTAGTTTCAACCTTAGAACGAACATGATGTAACACCTTGTCCACGACAAGCTCACCCCGCGCTGCTTACAAGCTTGTGTAGAAGCCTTGGATTTTAGCATGTAAATTCTATTTGCTTTTGCATAATACGCCACTAGCATTTTCCAGAGAAGAAATCCTATTCCGCGCTCTCGTCGCAGTCGACCGGACATGGAAAAATTCCGTGTTGCACTCTCCCGTTCCAAGCCAATCCACACGAGACCACTGTCGTGACGTGATCTCTTCCATGTGCAAAGGCTCGTTTAGTTAATTGTCAGGCCAACTCCTCGTGCGGCGAAGATCCATGGTATAGCGAGCTGCCCTTCTATTGTTCAAATTCCTTCCTGGCTTTCTTAATCTCGTGCTTATCATACCCATTTTTTTTTTACTTTTCCTGTTGTTCAGTTGGGTTTGCATATGTTTGAGATTTTTTGGAGGTCCTAAAGGCAAGAAGCCCCAGACTTCTACTCCCACCCATTCACGACCGCGATTCATAAGTCTCATCCCAGTGCCATGCCTTCTCATAAATAAAACAACATGGGCGAGCACCTGTAATTTCCTGTCATTCGCCGTGATATCCACCTCGTATGACCAGAACACCAAGGCTAAACCACCACTTAAGGCATCACTAACATAGAAACGGATTGAATGAATGAAGGACCTGCTCCTACAAAACGTGTTGGTGCTTTCAAACGGTGAATCGGTGATCGAGAACCGTTGTAGAAGTGCACCGTCAATCAAAGGAACAGTCGTGTCATGGCGGCGCGTAGTGCTACGCTACACAGGCGGGACTAGGCGGACCGGACACAAGTCACACAACAACTCGTGCACCAAGGAATCGAGTCCAACCACCCATGGCCATCCATCCAGGCCCCCACCTGGCAACGGAAGCTGGAGGTGGGACCAGAGGAAACCTGTCGTGCGGGCCAGGCCAGAGCAGTGCGGCGTGTTCCACACACGCCACCACCGGCTCTCGGAGCAGAAAGCAGCAGCTAGCGCCTTCCCCTTCCCTCCGCTCCCCACCCAACCCAAACCTGCGCCCAAAACCCCTCTCCCCGACCTGAGATCTATCGACGATGGCGCCCGCTCCTGTGCCCCTCCCCACGCCTGATCCGAGCGCTACGGCAGATCCCGACGCAGCGCCCCAGGCCCCGGCGGCGGCGGCGGCCCCGCTCACCCCCGAGCACTGCGCCGCGCTCAGCCGGCTGGCCGCCAGGTCTGACGCCGACGCCGGCGCGCCGACGATCCCTCTCACACCCGAGCTCATCGCCTTGCTGCGCGGCGAGCCCGAGCCCTCCCCCGAAGACCACTCCGACTTCGCCCTCCGCCTGAGATTTACCCAGCAGCGCCTTGACGCCATCTCCCCCAGCCTTCCCTCCGCCACGCCCCCGCCGGCGCCACCGCAACACCCACAGTCTCCCC
>NC_041384.1:695918890-695930711 GCF_002162155.2 Triticum dicoccoides
CTCGGCCGCCAGCCTCCCCTCCGCCATGCCACCTCCGCTACGCCCACCGTCTCCCCCGCCGACAAGCCCAAACTCTCCCCTGCCCCCGTTGCCGCCAGGGGCGCCGTCTCCCCCTCCGCCCAGCGCGCATGCCAACCCGGCGATAGAGATGGTGCCAATGCGAGTCATATCGGCGCAGGAGGACACGCTCCAATATCGCCCACTGGTGCTCCGCGCACGACTCACCTTCGAGGCGCTCTGGGGCCGCTACCACCGCTACGCCGAGCACAACCCTGTCCCCGGCAGCCGCAACCGGGCCGACTTGCGGGCCCTCGGCGCCATGATCAAAGGGAGGCTCTGCCTCAACCGCGATAGGCGCATCGTAGGGCCCGTGCCGGGCGTCTTTGTTGGCGACGCCTTTAACTACCGCGTTGAGCTCCTCGTCGTCGGCCTGCACAACCAAACGCAGGCCGACATCGGCTACGTGCCCGCCAGCAAGGTCGACGGGGGCCACCCCGTCGCCACCAGCATCGAGGACGCAGATTTTTTGAGCTTAGGCATCCCGGTCGCGTTATCGTGGGCGTTGGTTCAGAGGCTTGTTCTTGAGATGTGCGATGACTCTGTGCAATTTTGCAGCGTTATTATAGGACTCGGGTACTGTATACTTTGTTTCTTTCCTCCGCCGATGGAATCCAATCTGCTCTCTCTCCCTGCCTTTTCTTTTCTCTCTCTCCCTCTCAACTCTCACATGCGCTCTCTCTCTTGTCGAACACAGCAGCTCTTTTGTTCGTCTTCTATCTCAAAATCTCTCTCACTGTCTCACCAGGAGGAAGATAGGCTCTCTCTCCTCCCCAAACTCTCAACACCGCCTCATGGAATATGCAGTTCTTTTCTCTCTCTTCTCGCACACAACATGCCGAACAGACTCTCTGTCTCTCCCCATGCCATTTCTCATCTCTCTCACACACAACTCTATATCTCAAGAAAAAAATAACTCTCTCTCTCTCTCTCTCTCTACCCTGCCATGTCTCTTCTCTCTCACTACCCTGCCATGTCTCTTCTCTCTCACACACAACTCCCTATTTTTTTAAAGATCTCTCCCCTGCCATTTCTCCTCTCTCTCACATAGAACTATCTATCTCAAGAAAAAAAAAGCTCTCTCTCTCTCACCTTTCTCGTCTCTCTCCCTCGCAACATCTCTCTCACATATGGGATGCAGTGAGTTTTATGCCCAGAGCACCTCAGTTCGTATTGCCATATAATATAGCATGTGCCCTTGTCTCTTTGTGTTTGGGCATGCAGCTCACGGGAAGAACAGTGAGCTACGAGTTCCTGTAGCCCCCTGGTGTCTCCCGTAGTCACATCATAGGCATAGCCTGTTAAACGGGTTGGGATATGGCCAATCAGCTCTGTGAAATGCTTTTGACCACATGACGACAATCGTGATTCAGATGAAAGGAGCGGCTAGGATAGAGGCGCCCCGATGCGTAAGCTCTCACAGACGTTTTCGCACCAGCATCGTATCCTCGGGCAGGTACCTCGACGACCACGACAACGGGGGCGTCTTGATCTACACGGGAAGCGGCGGCAACCTCGCTCTCACATACAGCTGCAACTATGGCATCGAGGTGCGCGTCATCCGCTGCCACGACTGCCACGCCAGCCCCAGCGGCAAGCTCTACGTCTACGACGGCCTCTACAAGGTCTATTGCACCACCGAGATCTGCAAGTTCAAGCTCGTGCGTGTGCCCGGCCAGGAAGCGCTCGGCAACAACACCTGGCGCTCCGCCAGAGACCTCATCAACCAGCTCGACGCCAAGATCCTGCCTCCCGACTACATCACGCTGGACATGTCCAAGGGCAAGGAAGCGGTTCCTGTCCCCGTCCGCAACTCGGTGGACCATGACGCCTTTCCCCTCGAGTTCGAGTACCTCGCACGCCCCGAGTTCCCGGCGCCGCCGGCGATGCCCGGCCACAAGTGCTGCATCAACGCCAAGACTGTGTGCAGCGAGACGTCCGGCTGCGCCTGCGTGAAGAGGAGCGGCGGAGGCGGCCGAGCGTACAATGCTGACGGAATGCTCTTGAGGGGACGGCCGGTGGTGTACAGGGCCGGTCCTGGGAGTTCAGGGGCCCGGGGCGAAACTATAATCCGGGGCCCCTATAAATTACCTTGAAAATTTTCTTCTAGCTTGCCATATGCAATGTCTAGCGATGGTATCAATATTAATCTTATTCAACAATTTCTTTTCAATGTGTAAAGTTGCCAAACCTAACCTCTTTTGGGACATGTACAAACCTCACACCGAATATATAGCTATTTAAAAGATGCATGTGCTTTTTATGATAGGACAAAAACAATACCTCAGCCATTATCACCATATCCAGTGCTTACTTATACATGTCCTTGCTGATAAGAACTTTTGCTCTTTGATAAAGCATTAGAAAACCATCTTCCAAGACCTGTAGATTAACACAGATAACGAGTTAAATGGTATAGCTACATCAGAAATCCATTGAAAAAAGATTAAATATTTCACTTGATATCATTTGCAGATCTAAAATACATTGTTTTCTACCCACCTTGATCCTGCAGATTTACTTCATCTGTTCCAAATATCTACCAAAAACGTCTTATAATTTGGGACGGATGTACAGTAAGTTGAAATCTTCTTCTCAACCATCTGAATGTCTTCGAGATAATCCTACTTTTCCAATGCCAGGGGGAAGTCTGCTTGTGGCGACCAAGTTTTTCCCACCAGAGGAAAGACAGAAATCTCAAAATCCATACGAACGCGCAAGATTCGACAAAAGAATGGAGCGAAGGGATACTTACCAGAGGCTGCCGACGAGCGTACTTGTGTACTCCACCGTCGCCGCCGCCACAGCAATGGCGGCGATGACCTTGTCGTGATTGGGGGTGTTGACGGCGCAAAAAATAAAACGTGGAGTCGTGGGCATTCTGCGCTAATATCTGGAGGGCTTGGCAACGATGGGGTCATACCGCCGGTCATGAGCTGGACCAGGCCCCATGTACATGATATTGCCTACAGGCCCTGCAATCCCTAGAAAAAACAAGAGGAAGCATGACCCTTGGTTACGTGCCTGAGACTGAGAGGGGGCCCATGGGATCTGGGGGCCCGGGGCGGTCACCCCCCCTGCCCCTCCCCAGGGCCGGCCCTGGTGGTGTACGAGTGCGGCGCGTCGTGCGGGTGCCCGGCGAGCTGCCCCAACCGGGTGACTCAGCGGGGGATGAGGCACCGGCTGGAGGTGTTCCGGTCCACGGAGACGGATTGGGGCGTGAGGACGCTCGACCTGATCCAGCCGGGCGCATTCCTCTGCGAGTTCGCCGGGGACGTGCTCCTCGCGGATCACCCCCGCATTGCCAACGCGAACGCCAATGCCAATACTGGCACGTCAACGGAGGAGTGGGCCCACTACCGGACTCGCGGGCTATGCCTACGGCCCAGGGCCGTCGGCATAGGTCCTTTGCCGTCGGCATAGATCTATGCCTACGGCTGCCGTCGGCATAGCCCCGTCGGCGTAGATCACGTCAGCGTAGATGTGTCAGACCGTCGGCGCAGTATAGCCGTCGGCATAGGTGCATATGCCGACGGCCGTGGGATAGCCGTCGGCATAGTTTAGCCGTCGGCGTTGTTTTCCGTCTGACGGCAACGGACGGCGCCGTCAACAGCGCTGGCGATTCAGGGGACGACACGTGGCGCAGGTATGCCGACGGCTTGGCCGTCGGCATAGATGGAAATCTATGCCGACAACCTAGTCGTCGGCATACCTGCGCCACGTGTCGTCCCCCGGCTTCTCCTGGCGACAGGGCTATGCCTACGGCAAAGCCGTCGGCATAGATGGAAATCTATGCCGACGACTTTGCCGTAGGCATATCTCTGCCACGTGGCAGCTCCTGGTTTCTCCTGGCAGCAGGGCTATGCCTACGACAAAGCCGTCGGCATAGTTTTTCATATATGCCTACGGCTTTGCTGTAGGCATAGATGTGCCACGTGGCAAGCCCTGGTAACTCCTGGGCGTATATATGCCGATGGCTTTGCCGTAGGCATAGTTTTTTTTTATTTCCCCTGTTTTCTCTTTTCCAATTCATTTGACAATATTTCAAAACAGAACAATATGAAATTATGCAGAAATATGACAATTCATCATGTGAACATACTCAAGTTCATCTAAACATACTCAAGTTCACCATCATCATCTAAACATACTCAAGTTCATCACATCATCTAAAGATCATCACCGATGGAAGTTCATGAACATAAAAGTAGTGCAAGACATGAAACATGATAAAAGTAGGAATATGAAAGGCATGGCACGATGGCCACATGCACGGAATCATCAAGCAAGAGCACCTCCGCCAAAACCACCACCTCCGCCATAACCACCACCACCTCCGCCAAAAGCACCACCTCCGCCAAAACCACCACCTCCGCCAAAACCGCCATCGCGACCACCACCACTCTGCCAGATCGTAGTGACTGGGGTCGACGGAGCAGGAGTCGAGCCACCGGTCCCTTACATGTTTCAGAAAAGATTCTAACGGTAAATATGATATAATAGTGTTTCATGAACGAGAACTAGTTTGCTAGTAGTTAGGCAAATGTACTAACCGGACCATCACTGCCTAGTGCCACCCATTCATCGAACGTGGGCACGTGTGGGGTTCTCCCGCAGGTGGTGGTGGGGGTCCCATTTGTGGTGGATCCGTGCGGTTAGTCCAAGACGCCAACATAGCCTGAATGTTAGTTAAACAAGCAAACTAGAAGATCAGAAGGAATGAAAGTGCAAAAATTTAGGTTGGTTTTAAGAGGGCAAAACTAACCGTCATCATCTGACGGTTGTAATCATCGTTTGCCTTCACTCGTTTCAAGTACTCCCGCACCTCGAGATTCCTATGCTCGACAAACTCCTTATATGCCTACATAATTTATGTTGTTTCTAAGTGAGCAATGCTGAAAATAAACTGAGAATGCAAGATAGAAAAAGATAAAGAGGAAGTACTTACAGCATGCTGGCGGGCTAAGGGAGTCTGTGAACGCCCCGTACTCTCTAACTGGCTCGGGTTGCTAGCCCGAAGCCGTGTTTACGAGATCGAAGGAGTGATCAAGCCTTCGAAACACGGATACCGGCCATTCTTCTTCCCCTGGATGGCCACCACCGCCGTGTCGTCGATCTGAGACTGGGTGACCTCAGCAACAGGAACATCCGGATGCAACTCCTGATAGTGATGAATGTAAGACCCCAGGTGCTCCTCGGTCTTGCCGTAGTACTGGCTCTCGCCCTCCTTGCGATGACTCCGCTCGCGGGCCAGCTTCCGCGACTCCATGTCGAGAGCGGCCTCTTCAACTTGTCCTCCTACAACGTCAAATAGAAGTCAGCCATACATAAGAACATGACGTAAAGAAGAACAAAAATGCATCATGCACATAGATATACCTTCATGGCCTTGAAGCCCCAGCGGTTCCTGTTTGCTTGGCCGTGTGTCCCGTCGTCTCCACGGTTAGCCCGGGCCTTGATGCTCTTGGCAGCAAACTCTGCATCGGCGCCGAGCCACCTATCCACCAAACTCACCCATCCGTCATGCCTTCCATAGCACCAACGAGGAACAACCTATGCAAATTTTGGAAGCATGACATGTGAGCACGAAACATATAGTTGACTGCTTGAAACAATGAAAAGTTAGTAATAGTTACCATCATGAACTGCTCCTTGCTCAAGGTAAGTCGTAGCTTCTGCGCTTGAGTTTTTGTCATCTCTTGGTGCAGGTAGTAGTGGTAGTACTGCGAGACGGCAACCCAGTGCACCTCGTACTGCAACTGACGAGCTTTCTTCTTCGCAGCCGCAAGCAAGACCACGTCGGCTCTGGCCTTGTGCTCGTCAAGAACTCTATAGAGTTGCTGCAATCATGCAAAAACCAGAAGCAAACAAGGCATGAGTTGAGTGATTCAATGATAAACTATGAACGAAACTGAAGACAAGTGATTCAGAAGAGAACTTACCCAAAATTTGGTGATCTCAGCCTTAGCGGTCGTCCCGTACTCCGCGTTGCTGCAAGCCTCCTAGTGGGCCCAGCTCGTGGCCAAAACCCGCTGCTGCAGGTCCCTGTCTGGCCGCGGGCAGAATAGGCCAGGCCAAAACTCCTTCAACAGGACAGTGATAAGGCCGTTCGGTTTACGGCCCTTTCCGTGAAGGATCCAGTTTCTGCAAAAGAATCAAATGATTGCCATGTGTACAATAAGAAAATGTTGTCATGTGTTGAAAATATGATTGAGAGGCACTTACTCTGTCCCCACAGGTTCAATGAGCCACTTGTGCTCCTCGATAGAAGGTGGTGTAGGTAGTCCGGCATTACCACGCAGCCACCCCTGCGAAGAACCCGGTGGCAAGTCACCCCACAACGCGGGATCAACCTCCCCTCCACCCTCCTCGGCCTCCTCCTCACCCTCCTCCTCGGCCTCCTCCTCCTCACCCTCCTCCTCGGCCTCCTCCTCCTCGCCATCAGGAACATACTCCTCCTCCTCAGACTCAAAAGGTGCCTCTGTATAGGAGGGCATCGAAGAAGACCCCCCTATTTCAGACACGGCCCAGAGTTTTTTACCCCGGTTGCCTCTCCCCCCACCTCCTCCTCCTCTAGGGGCTCTCCCCCCACCGCCTCCTCCTCTAGGGTCTCCTCCCCCGACCCCTCCACCTCCCTGTGAGGTGTCATCCTCGCGTAGTCGGGAGGGAACCTTGTGGGCTCGTCCACTCCGAGTAACTCCTTTAAATTTACTGAGGAAACTAGCGCCGCTGGACTTGCCCATGATTATTAAACCTGCATTGAGAAGAGAATAAACAATTAGTAAGGATATCAATTAAACAAGCATACAGGAAAACATTAATACCAGAAGAGCACATTAAGCATACTATTGTAATGATCATTAAAAGAACTTACATTTTCTAGAACCCATATGAATCATCACTATTGTAATCTATTTGTGGACCGGTCTCATCATCACTATCACGCATATCTTCTTCATTGTCTGACGGAGGTGGAGGCTCTTCCTCATCGTCAGCGTCTTCATTTAACTTTTTAAGCATAATTATGTCTCTTTGATTCACAACTGCCTCACCATCAATCTGTGTGTCGTCGTCGTTTGGGTCCAGGTCAACATAACCCAAGTCATCATCCTCGTTGTTTCAGACCACGTCATCATGTTCCTCTTGATAGAACACTCCCTCGTATGTCATGGGGTTTATGTTGTAGTAATCATCATCGTTCGGGTCCGGTAGCTTACCATGCGGCGACACCTTGAACACAACTTCCCAACCCTTTAGGTACTCTTCCTGGCATGGGTAAGGCAGATAATATACTTGTGTGGTCTGGGTAGCGGCGATAAAGAGATCAGCTCCGGCATAGATGGTTGATGGTTTAACTTCAACTAAACCAACAGAAGGCGTATGTCTCGGACCCTTTTTGGGGTCGAACCATTGGCATTTGAACACAGTGAGACTTAGGTGTTCGCGGCCACGTTTGAATGTAAGCTCGTATATTTTTCCTACCCTTCCGTAGTAATCTACTTCATTATCTCCTTCAGTGAAGACTCCGGTATTTATGGTTTTGGGATCAGGCCGACTGTTCTGGTGCTCCTCTGTATGGAAGCGATACCCATTCACATCATACTTTTCGCATGTCATGACGACAGGATCAAAACCCATGGAAACCCATCTCAATTCTTCATCCATTGATTCGGTCGGATCATTTCCCTACAAGTTTAATTGAAATTATAGGGTGCATGAGTTTAATTGAAATTATAGGGTGCATGAGTTTAATTGAAATTATAGGGTGCATGAGTTTAATTGAAAGTGTGAAAAATTACTTTCTCAATGAACCACGCAACAAAATTTTTCCTTCCATCAGCACCCTTTCGGAGAAGAGCAAGTGCCTCCCCTTCAAAAGGAGGCAGCATTCCCGTCCATTCTTCTTCAACGAATCGACTACAATAAGAAAAGCGGTATAAGAACTAGGCAAAGTGAACATAACGAATTGACTAAAAGAATGGTGCAAAGGTATTACCTCATCCACTCATCCTCAACTTCCTTGATGTTGTGCAAGATATAGAACATGACATCCTCCCACTCATCTCGTGGCATGAGATAAGATTTCGAGCATCCAGCCCTACTACCTTGCCCGATGAATAGAGGCAACTTGGGTTTATACTTGGGTTCTTCTGTATTGTATCGAGACACCTTATTGTGCAACGTGGGAACATGGTCCGGATAGTAGGCTATCCTGAGGTCTGCCACCTCCTCTAGGATAACTGCCTCAGCTATGGAAGCTTCAATCTTAGCTTTGTTTCCACATTTCTGTATCAGATGCTTGTTCTGTCTCTCAGGGCCGTACTGCCAACGATTCTGCACAGGGCCCCCCAACAATACCTCGTTCGGGAGGTGCAAAAGGAGATGTGTCATCGGAGTAAAGAAGCCTGGTAGGAAGATCTTCTCTAGCTTGCATATCAACTCCGGCGCCTTCTTATGCATTTCTTTTATCTTCTCAGGACATACTTCTTTAGCACAAAGCGTGCGGAAGAAATGGCTTAACTCCGACACGTCAGACACGCTCGGGAACATAGCCCCGAACCATCACCGGCATAATCCGCTCAATCCATACATGATAGTCATGACTCTTGAGCCCGGTCACTCTGCCCGTTGAAAGATTGACCCCCTTACTTATATTCGACGCATAACCATCAGTGAACTTCACGACGTGTTTCAACCACTTGAATGTCTCCATCTTATGATCCTTTTTAAGTATGAAGTCAGCATCTGGCTTGAACCAAGATTTTCGACTGCCTGTGGGAGGCTGCATGTGTAGACGTGGTCTATCGCAAATATTCTGTTGATCAACTCTAGCATTAACATTATCCTTTGTCTTATCAGGAATGTTGAGGATCGTGTGAAAAAGGGACTCTGCGACATTCTTTTTGGTGTGCATCACGTCTATGTTGTATGGAAGTTTGAGGTCCTTAAAATAGGGAAGCTGCGTGAAGGGGGTAATGTGAGTCCAGTTGTGCGTCTCACCATATCCTTCAAAAATTTTCCCTTTACTTTTTCCTTTGCCCTCGCCCTTGTCTTCGCCTGTGGCTTTGCCTTTGCCTTTGCCTTTGCCTTTCCCCTCACCGGCAGGCTTAAGAGCTTTCAGCTGAGCAAGCACATCCGCACCAAAAAACGTTGGAATCTCGTTTACTTCATGGACAACTTTGCCTTTTGTGAAGTTCTTCTTGTCTTCCCTATCAGGATGGTCTAGAGGGAGGAACTGTCGATGCAGGTCAAATGCAACATACTTGCCACCCTTCTTCAGCCAAATGAAAATCAAGGCCTGCATGCACACTGGGCAAGGCATCTTTCCACTTGTACACCAACCGCAGAACAAGGCATAACCGGGAAATTCATGCATGCAATATTGTAGCCAAACTTTCATCAAGAAATTTTTCTGCAGATGTCGGTCGTATGTCAACCTCGGGAAGTACCAAGAATGGTGCAAATCATCCACCAATGGATGCATAAACACACTCAAATTCTTCCCCGGATATTCAGGCCCCGGAATTATAAGCGACAGGAACATGGTCTTGCGTTGCATTATGGCGCCGGGAGGGAGATTCAGCGGAATAACAAATACGGGCCAACAGCTGTATGGATTAGATGACATACCATATGGATTGAACCCATCACCTGTTATAGCAATTCTGACATTCCCAGCCTCGCCTGCTTCCTCCGGGTACTCTATATCGAATGCCTTCCATGCTTCACCTCCTGATGGATGTACAATTTTTTTGGATTGTACCTTTTCCCTTCCTTGTGCCACTTCATCATTTTGGCAGACTCCTCGGTGATGAAAAGGCGCTGCAGTCTTTTTATAAAATCAAGATACCGAAGAACCTTCACAGGGATTTTTAGCTGCTGCTTCTGACCATGCTTATCGACCACCTCAATATACCGAGAGGAACCGCACTTCCTACAGTACTTGTCATCCGCATACTCATGCCTAAACAAAAGGCAATTCTTTGTACAAACATGTATTTTCTCATAGTCCATCGAGAGCGCCTTCATGATTTTCTTCGTACCGTACATGGTTTTCGGCAGTTCATGACCCTCAGGCAGGCTGTTAGCCCATACTCCCAGAAATGCTTCGAAGCAACCTCGGCTACAGCCGTACTTAGCCTTGACTGCCATCAGTTGCGAGATGGCATCCAACACAGACAACTTGGCACCCTCATAGAGAGGTTTCTTTGACGAGGCCAAGATTTCCAGGAAGGCCTTTGCGGTTTCCTCCGGCTCCTCCGGTTCATTCGCTGAATATGACGGAGGTGTCGGCTGTGCAGCAAAGACATCATCTAGCATGTCTCTAACCCCATCGTCCTCATAACCAGCGACGTGTTGTCGTATCACATCCTCTCTACCACGGTCCCGCTGGGCAAAGTTTATTGGCATATTAAAGTTGGGCATAAATCCATGCGTGCGAAGGTGCTTAGTCATCTCACTCTTATCTCTGCGGATATGCCTCTTACATCTGGCACACGGGCATTCTGGCACCATCCTCATTGGACTACGGAATATCTCTTTCAAAAACACATCAGTTTTCTCGACCCACTCTATTGTTACTTGATTCCGACGGAAAAACCCACTATACATCCACTGATTATCTGCCATCTCTGCTTTATTGGAAGCCACACAACAAAATTAAGGATTCATTTAAATTACTCACATCAATATTTTATTTTTTACAAGGTTGACGAGAAACAGCATTTAATCCACCTACATCTCTAATAGGTAAAGATGGGTCCTAATCCCACCCGAGAATGTTTAGATTGAGTACGTTGTCCATGCTCTACCCCATTCCGAGACAAAATTTCGGTAGCACCTCCCCGCTGTTCTCCAAATACATGTCTCGGCAAAATGCCGAGAGAATGTGCATCCGGAGAACAACAGGGAAGCGCCGCCGAAATCCTGTCTCGGAACGGGGTAGAGCATGAACAACGTACCCAATCTACACATCCTCGGGCTGTCCGTGGAAAGCGCTGGACAATCCGAAAGAGCTGCGGTGATAAATATGCAATTGAATGCATATTTATCGATGCAACCCTTTCGGACGGGAGACCTAGGTTACGCGACTTGATGTGAAAATTTAATCTAGTGACATGGAAAAAAAGTGGACGAGGTCATGGAATTGTTTCTCACCCTCCGATGTAGTCGATCAAAGGAGATGGACGATCGTGGACCAACACCTCCAACGTCGACAATCACTCCATGAAGATGGAACACCACAAATCCTGTTAATTACACCGAGTGAAAAAAATTTAGGTCATCACCTCACATTAAGCATTGATACTTTTAACTATGAAAAAAACTCATGTTTCGTCAAGTGTCAAATTTTGTCCTTCAATTTTTTTAGCAAGATCATCATGATTAAATAAACACTCATCATATCATAATTTTGCAGCACATCTCACATAGCTACTTAACATTAAGCACTGACACTTAAAACTATGAAAAAAAATCTTATTTTGTCAAGTGTCAAATTTTGTCCGGTTCAATTTTTTTGACAAGATCATCATGATAAAAATAATCACTCATCTTATACCAATTTTAGAGCACATCTCAAATGACAAGATCATCATGATAAAAATAATGCAAACTAACAATCTAACATCCTAACATCCAACATTCAACTATATATCAACCTAACAACCTAACATCTAACATCTAACCTAACAATCTAACATCCAACATCCATCCATGCATTCATTCATCCATCCAACAGTAGAAAAAAATGCAAAAAAATGAA
>NC_041384.1:695931232-695931924 GCF_002162155.2 Triticum dicoccoides
GGCAGCGGCGACAGGTCGGGGTGGGGGGTGCGGCGGCGGCGGCAGGTCAGGGTGGGGGGTGCGGCGGCGGCGCAGGTCGGGGTCGGGGGGTGCGGCGGCGGCAGCTCGGGGTGTGGGGGAGACAGTGAGTGGATGGGGGAGAACGCGAGTGGATAAGGTCAACTATGCCGACGGCTAAGCCGTCGGCATAGCTCAGGGCGCCACATGGCACCTATGCCGACGGCTTAGCCATAGGCATACTTTTTTTTTCTTTTTTATTAACCACGTCACCGATCCGCGTATAAGCTTCCCTATGGCCGCAGCTAGCCGTCGGCATATTTTTATTTTTACTTTTCTTATTTTGTATAAATTTTGTAATGTTTTCTTATTTTTTATAAATATTTTAATGTTTTCTTATACATATTTTTTACATGCAGAACATTATTTAAAATGTACCATACATTTTCTTTAATGATTTGAAACATTATTTTTAATGACATGATCTTTTTTTATATTGTACAACAATTTTCTAAAATATCACGTATATTTTTTTCTATGGTCTCGCGAAAGGTGATACATAGGAGAGCAACTGACTGAGGGGTACCGTTACCGAGTGCCTGATCCGGTAACTATGCGAGTGCCTGATCCGTCTACTACCGTGTCATCGCCGTCCATGAGGGGGGCCACGCCCCGGAGACACGTGCCGCCTCTTC
>NC_041384.1:695932073-695934300 GCF_002162155.2 Triticum dicoccoides
TCCCTAACCCTAGAGCGGTTGACCACGAGATCTTGCCCTTTGACTTTCCATGGACAGGCTTTGAACAGTGGACCTCTCCACCCGGTTGTGTTAGGTCAGCTCAGAGAGACACCTGGGAGCAACATCCGGGCCAAACCGACAGTTACATCCCCTCCGTGTAGACCCGATGCGTCCGTTTCCCCCCTCCAGGTGCCGGCGGCGGCGCCGTCCGTGAGGGGGGGCACACCCGGACACGCGTGCCGGGCATTTGCAACCACCACAACACTTCCAAACACATGAGAGGCTGCCTACGCAAGATTTGGCGGCATGCTAGCCCCCGAAGGCCGCCTGCCACAGCCGTAGACGCGCGAAGGGCAATCCGCGTAGAGGGGGTTTTTCGGATACTTCTCCATCACCAAAAATTATGAAAAAAGTATTATCGTTCCTATAGCACATGTGCACACGTCGTGCAAAAAAACTCATGATTTTATCGCGCTCCGAGTATTTAATAATATTCACGCCGCATCGTTACCGCAGAATGGCTACTACCGTGTCATCGCCGTCTGTTAGGGGGGGCCACGCCCCGGAGACACGTGCCGCCTCTTCGGACATGCCACCACAACACCCCGCATGTATGAGGGCCCGGTGCGACGCTCCGGTGGCATTGCTACCCCCCCAGGGCCCCCGACCCGCCTAACCCTGTAGCGTTTGACCACGGGATCTAGCCCTTTGACTTTGCACGGACGGGATTTGACCAGTGGACCTCTCCACCCGGTTGTGTTAGGTCAGCCCATAGGAACACTTTGGAGCAACATCCGGGCCAGACGCACAGCAAGATCCCCTCCGTGTAGACCCGACGCGTCCGTTTCCCCCCTCCAGGTGCCGGCGGTGGCGCTGTGCGTGAGGGGGGCCAAACCCCGGAGACGCGTGCCGCCTCTTCGGACATGCCACCACACCACCCCGCATGTATAAGGGCCCGGTGCGACGCTCCGGTGGCATTGCTACCCCCAGGGCCCCCGTCCCGCCTAGCCCTGTAGTGTTTGACCACGGGATCTAGCCCTTTGACTTTGCACGGACGGGCTTTGACCAGCGGACCTCCCCACCCGGTTGTGTTAGGTCAGCCCATAGGAACACTTTGGAGCAACATCCGGGCCAGACCCACAACAAGATCCCCTCCGTGTAGACCCGACGCGTCCGTTTCCCCCCTGCAAGTGCCGGCGGCGGCGCCGTCCGTGAGGGGGGGGCACACCCCGGACACGCGTGCCGGGTGTTTGCAACCACCACAACACTTCCAAACTCGTGAGAGGCCGCCTACGCAAGATTTGGCGGCATGCTAACCCCCGGAGGCCGCCGGCCACAGCCGTAGACGCGCGAAGCGCAATCCGCGTAGAGGGAATTTTTCGGATACTTCTCCATCACCAAAAATTATGAAAAAAATATTATCGTTCCTATAGCACATGTGCCCACGTCGTGCAAAAAAAAACTCATGATTTTATCGCGCTCCGAGTATTTAATAATATTCACGCCGCATCGTTACCGCAGAATGGCTACTACCGTGTCATCGCCGTCCGTGAGGGGGGCCACGCCCCGGAGACACGTGCCGCCTCTTCGGACATGCCACCACACCATCCCGCATGTATGAGGGCCCGGTGCGACGCTCCGGTGGCATTGCTACCCTCCCAGGGCCCCCGTCCCGCCTAACCCTGTAGCGTTTGACCAAGGGATCTAGCCCTTTGAGTTTGCACGGACGGGATTTGACCAGTGGACCTCTCCACCCGGTTGTGTTAGGTCAGCCCATAGGAACACTTTGGAGCAACATTCGGGCCAGACCCACAGCAAGATCCCCTCCGTGTAGACCCGACGCGTCCGTTTCCCCCCTCCAAGTGCCGGCGGTGGCGCCGTCCGTGAGGGGGGCCAAACCCCGGAGACGCGTGCCGCCTCTTCGGACATGCCACCACACCACCCCGCATGTATGAGGGCCCGGTGCGACGCTCCGGTGGCATTGCTACCCCCAGGGCCCCTGTCCTGCCTAACCCTAGAGCGGTTGACCACGAGATCTTGCCCTTTGACTTTCCACGGACAGGCTTTGAACAGTGGACCTCTCCACCCGGTTGTGTTAGGTCAGCTCAGAGGGACACCTGGGAGCAACATCCGGGCCAAACCGACAGCTACATCCCCTCCGTGTAGACCCGATGTGTCCGTTTTCCCCCTCCAGGTGACGGCGGCGGCGCCGTCCGTGAGGGGGGGG
>NC_041384.1:695934699-695937307 GCF_002162155.2 Triticum dicoccoides
GAGATCTAGCCTTTTGACTTCCCACGGACGGGCTTTGACCAGTGGACCTCTGCACCCGGTTGTGTCAGGTCACCCGTAGGGACACCCGGGAGCAACATCCGGGCCAAACCCACAGCTACATCCACCGTGTAGACCCGACACGTCCATTTCCCCCCTCCAGGTGCCGGCGCCGTCCATGAGGGGGGCACACCGCGGACATGAGGGGGGTCACACTCTGGAGACGGGTGTCGGGCGTTTGCAACCGCCACAAAACTTTTGTCGGCATAACTGTTTTTGATTTTAATAAAATATAATGACCTATATTCAAAAGAACATGACCGCACATTATTAACGTGCTCGAAAAAATACAAACCATATATATATATATATTCATAATATATGAAAAAAATACAAACTACATATATATTCATATGTATGTTTATATTTAACATGCTACATGTTAGTTTATATAATAATACATAAAAAAGCTTAAAAAAATACATATGAAAAAAAAGTCTACCTATGCCGACGGCTATGCCGTCGGCATAGAGACGCCCAGGTTTTAGGCGGCGGGAGGCGTGCCGCGGATCGCTGACGTGGCAGGTATGCCGACGGCAACCGTCAGCTTAGCTCATGGACGGTGCGCCGCGGATCTGTGACGTGGCATGACGATATATGCCGACGGCCGGCCGTCCAGGCCGTCGGCATAGATTTGACGACGTTAGCCGCTGGTCATGGGCGGGGTCGCCGGGCCCACGGGTATGCCGACGGCCTGGGTATGCCGACGTCTGCTGTCGCCATGTTCGCAGCTGGGCCGACGACATATGTATGCCGACGGGTGCCATCGGCTTAGCTCGTGGTAGCCCGACGGCCAAGATACGCCGACGGCCAAGACGTGGCTGTCGGCATAGCGCAAAGTAGGCCGACGGCAGCCGTCGGCATTGATTTGGCCGTCGGGGTAGGGCCAGTTTCCGGTAGTGGCCTGCTTCATCGACCCGAGGAAGTTTCCGACGAGGTGGAGGGAGTGGGGGTACGCCCCCGCGGCCGTGCTTCCAGACGACGGCGAGGAACCGCCCCGTTTCGTGCAGTGCCCGGCGCCGAGGTACATGCTCGACATATCCAAGAGGAAAAACATCGCGGCCTACATCAGCCACAGCAGCTTCGTGCCAAACGCCTTCGTCCAGCTCGTGGTCCATGGTGACGAGGACGAGTCGTGTCCCCACCTGATGGTCTTCGCCATGGAGATCATCCCGCCGATGAGCGAGCTGAGCATCGACTACGGCCTCGATCAGTGATCGATCGGCAACGTTTCCTGTATGTTTACCTTCATTTCTAGTTGCCATGAACCATATTCTGTCATTGTTATCGATTGTACCATTGGATGGACGCAATGCAAGACACCTTCGACTGAACTGTTTGCTTATATTTCTTGTGCCTGGTTAATTTGCTGTGTTTGCACTTTGCAGTCGGCAAGTTATAGCCTGAACTCATATTTGCATGAGTTGATCCTGGGCTCGACATCATAACCATGGATGTGAGGTTTAGTTCAGAATTTCGATCGGTTTAGTTTTCTATAGAGTCGATGCAAAGGTTCATGAAGTTGTGGTGTTTCGCTTGAAGAAGCAGAATGGATATGGTGCACGCATCCCGATCTGCCATTGCAAATTAGGCCTTGCAAATTTGGGTGTGTTTTTGTAGAAAGATTTCATGACGTGCTTTATTGATGGAAAACGCTTCGGCTCAACCGCCGGATTACTCCACGCGCGTCGGCCGTCTTTTTACCCGTCTGATCTACGTTTTTATTGATGGAAAACGCTTCCGCTCAACCATCGGATTATCCAAACTCTTCGGCACAACAAACTTCCATGCACGTCGGTTGTCTTCACACTCATCCGATCTGAGAATTTGTTGAAGGAAAACCTTACAAATTACTCCGTGCACATCGGCTGTCTCCGCACCCGTCCGATCTGACTTTGATCAGACGGCGCACAGCCAAACATGGAATTTCCTAGCCGGTTTGGAACATGAGTATTGTTGCGCTCACATGAAGCGCGACACGTCACTTGTTGCGGTCCAATGTGAGGGTGAGAGGGCGAGCGTGCGATAGGCATGTGCATTTCTTGTGCCCGGTTTTTGCCGTGTTTACCATCGGTGCGTTGAGTCTATGATCTACATCATCAACATCTATGTGAGTGTTATTTGAGAATTTCAATTGGTTTTCATGAAGTTGTGGTGTTTCACTTGAAGAAGTGGAATGGTGCACACATCCCAATCTGTCATTGCTATAGTTTGGGGTGTGTATCTTTAGAAAGATTGCATGGCATGCTTTATTGATGGAAAACGCTTCGGCTCAACGATGGATTACTTGCATGTTTCGATCGTCTTCGCACCTGTTCGATCTGAGTTTGATCGAACAACACATAGCCAAACTTGGAACTTTCTGGCCGGTTTGCAACATGGGTGTTGTTGCGTTCACATGTCGCTCGTTGCGGTCCGAGGTGAGGGTGAGAGGGCGGACATCTCGTTCAATAGACATGTTCCATGTGGATCCTTGGCCTTTCCGAAAACATCGTACCCAGTCTCATCATATTCCTGGCGAGGCTCTCTCTCTCTCTCTCTCTCTCTCTCT
>NC_041384.1:695937418-695957508 GCF_002162155.2 Triticum dicoccoides
ACTAGACAAGGCCATGGCAGCCGACCTCCGCCGCCGCACACAGTGGTGCTACAAGCTCACTCTCTCCCGCCTCTCTCCCTAGCTGGCGTTATTGCACATCACCGCTGGCTGAAGTGAATGGGCCACCGAGATGCTACAACCAGACCACTGGCAATCATTGGGTGTGAACTACAACATGATCCCGGCCATTATTTTCCGTAATATGACATTGCTCAACAATTATTATTAGACGTTTCAAACTAAAATCGTGCAATTAGTAGTTTACTCTTAGTACTTGGCAAGTAAAAGGGGATGCACATATGTCTATATAGATATATAATTGAATATATATAGTCTTAAGGGCCTTCTCGTCGACTTCACCCAAGAGCCTTCCGAAACACCCTGGTAGGCATGGGTGGTTGGCACATATTGCATTTTGGCTCGAGATCCACATCATGCGATGATCACTTTTTGAATTTCACTTCTCTAACGAAGATAATGTATTAATTCTTCGATCCACGTGTGATCACAAGGTACAATTATCTAGAAGAGAACAATACTGGATGTTAATTCATATGGAATGATGT
Source organism: Triticum dicoccoides (assembly GCF_002162155.2). Lineage (NCBI taxonomy): Eukaryota > Viridiplantae > Streptophyta > Magnoliopsida > Poales > Poaceae > Triticum > Triticum dicoccoides. Next base: position 695,937,985 of record NC_041384.1, read on the forward strand.
CACTGAGCACAACGAAAACCAACAAAGACCAATGGTTATCGAATCGTAGAACCAAATCAATAAGGCACTAAGATAGCAAGGAACAAATGGAAATATACCAAGAAATTTAGCCCGAGTGTGAATAGCAATATGGGGACTAAAACTTGAAATGACAAAAAATAGAGAATCTCCAGTGATTATTGATACTAGTCGTCAACCCGTGCACTTGCACGGGCTAGCACTGTTTAAGAACATCTTGGTGATTAATATACTTTTGAAAAATAAGACATCATAATAGAGCACTACATTTAAACAGAGGAATGGATGATATAAACAAGTTAGTTAGATCCTATTAAAATGCATGTAGCTACACAGAGCGACGCCCTATATAAGAATTTGAGCATCCAACAACTTATAGTACTGTCCGGTAGAAATTAACTTACTAATTGGCTCCAAAAGGATCCAACCAAAAACAAATGCTTCAAGTCATATATGCTTTTACAATGACATTTTTAAGAATTAAAATGCTAATACGGATAGCCTGCTTAATTTGATCTAGTACTTAGCTTGACACGTAGGAATCTATTACTACGGAGAAGGTAAATGCTCATCATGTACATTCGCTCGGGAATTAAGGACAGTGGGACATGACAAGATTAGAATGTTGCAAGTTATATAGAAATATAGACCTATGCTAAAATTTCAATCATATGCATGCATTTTGTTTTAATATGAGTAGATTTTTCTAATATTGTACTTACATAGCAGGCATATATACACAACAACCATGCATCATCCACTATTGATTTGGCCATGAGCTCCATGCGGCCATGGGCACAAAACGAAATTTGTACTTGTTCCACTCTTGAACCGGTAGTGTGCCCTATGAGCCACAATAGAAATGTGGAAGTTGTTAATAATGCATATGGATTTATACTATTTTCTTTCATGTCCCCTTTGTTCGAGAAACATAATATTAATATAGAATTTAGTATATATAAGCACAAGGGAGAGTGCGGTCATTTACCAAACATTTATGTGAAATATGACTGAGATATTAGAACACAATACAATTTCCACTTTTAATCAGTTAATGCAATTAAGTTCTTTGTCAAGCAATAAACCACATCGAGTATCATGGAGAGAAAGAGAAAGATCTGGTGGGCAATGTTAACATATTTTCTTTTTAAAGTAGTCACACCATCTCTAAAACCTATTCTACATAGCGATGAGGTCTGACTTATCTGCCTGGAAAATGCTGATCTCGAGATTAATCCATAAATAACTGTGTACATACAAAATTTATAAATCTAGGAAACAAACATGTCTTGAAAGTGAGTGTTGATGTTGCTGCTATTTCTAGAAAGAGGCCGTGGTGAGTGCTTCTGTTGGTACTATTTCCGGAAAGAGGCCATGGTGTATCTCCATATGTATCTAGGAAACAAAAATGTCTTTAAAATGTCAATGCAACATATAGGGGTTCACCATTGTATTAGATACTATTACTAAATTAGAACTTCTGATTTTTTAATGAATTATAATGTGTAAGCAAACCATGATATGAACATTAAGGGCATGATGTCCCATGAAATAAAGCACGACTATCAAGCTATATGAAACTCTTAGGTTAGGTAATTTTGGAATATAAATTACAACTTGCTCCAGTCATATTCAGCTCGCTACAACATATACCTCTTTACCCACAAAAAACAAACATATACCTCTAGCACCATTCTCGGCCATGGCCTCCTCTACTCCTGCCAAATAATTTCAAATTAGTATACTGTAGTTATCCATGCATAGCAAGAAAACAATGGAAGAATCAGTTCAAAATGCATATAAGAGCATGTGTGTTGTATAGATTACAGAGAGAGACAATTCATCTATACATTGATTTTCCCAAAACACAAATGATGTAATTTTGTGGCAACAGGAAGAGGAATTCAGAGAGGTAGAAGCCTATGGAGAGGTGAATCAACTCCGTACCTACAGAAGGCAAAATTCAAGTCGAGCCTGCAATAGCAGGAGCATTTAAAATGTGATCAACAATGCGACCATAATGAAACTCAAGGTAGATAAATCATTTAAAACTTCTAGCTATATATTACAAATCCTATTTCCAATCTTCATACGGATAGTATGGTAGTAATTAAGTTTTCTCACACACTTTTTTACAGTTCTTCCTAGTCTAGGGTATTGTTCGAAGAAATAGAAAAGTGTCATGCATATACTCTAAATCATTCTGCTGCACAGAATGGAACACATTAATCTGTTAATTTCATCAAAACATATTTAGCTGACAATATTTGGATCATCATCAACGTACATAGCTCCCCACTTTAAATATGGAAATGACTGAAAGGTCACTCTGTTATCATAGCTGAAAATATACTCCATATATTATTATATTTTTATAGGTAGCATCTCTAGAATCTGAACACTGGTACGTGCAAAAAAAAAAGATCATGCATACATTATTAGAGACGACAGACGAACCTAGGAAATATGCTCGTGGGTGGTTGATGTAAATGGAGTTACCCCACGCTTACTGCAGGGTGACACTTTAGGTGATGCAGACCACCTAGCTGGTTCTCATCTGCGCCCCAAACCATATAATCTGATAAGTAGAAGTGTTGAAGCATACACACGGAAAAGGCGTTTTTCTTGATGAGACGTTGTGGATCAAAGGCGGAGATTATCTGGCCGCTATGGACGCTTGGTGCAGTTGATACGATTTGTGGTCATAGTTACCAAGGTAGTAGAGTGCAAAGCTTGGCAAACGTGAGAGCACGCATGAGGTAATGTGGCACGTGCACCCTTCAGTGCAGTATATATTGACCGTGTAATAGCCATTATTGGCTCTGGCAGCCATAACCTCAACTAACTGATGGCCTGGACAGGATGCAGTGCAAGAATCTTCTAATAGCATATTGACAGCATGAATTACAGGACTACAGGAGGTTCCCAACCTTCTGTTTCTCTCTCTTTTCACTACTGATTAATCTCAGTTCAACCAAAACTTTCCTTTCGAAGTCATGTGATATGCTGTATCAGTTATTGGGGAATGCATTCATTTATATGACAGAGGAAAACCGCAGAGAAAACCAATTGTAAGGGACTCAAAAGGTTTTGTGAATGAGTCTGTGATGAGATGAATGTCTGGAAGCCTTGTCCGACAACTTGTGGAAATCTACAAAATCTGAAGCCTAATATATCTGCGCAGTAGAAGAGAACTGAATAGAAGAATCTGATATGGGGGAAGGCATGCAGAACTAAAACTGCTCCGATCAAAATATTGTATCCTGAAAACTACAAATAATGAACCAATTTCTAACACTAAAACTGTTCTGAACTATCATCTAGACCATTGGTACAATTAATGAAGAACAAATCGAACTTTATTTCATATTCCCTCCGTCCCAAAACACTACTGGAATTTTGGTATATGCGGGTGTGCGGCTCTTCGCCGAGAGCCAAACCACGGATACTCGGCAAACTTCGGTACGCCGAGAGCCGCACTAGGCAAAAGTGGGTTCACGGCAACTAGCCCATGCTGCCGACACAGTGTCACGGCGAAGAGACTACACCTGGCGAACGGTATAGATGCCGAGAGCACCACACGGCAAATAGTAGCCATGTGGCATGCCCGTTCGCACCTGACGGCTCCGTCAGTTTCTTTTCATATTACCAGGAGCCGGTTGTCGATGCTCGGTAGAATATATGCCACATCCTATTTTCCTTTTGTGTGTGTGTTCTTTTGCCCTCTATTTTTTTGTCTGATATTTCATATCTTTTATGACTAAAGTTTCAAAAAGCCATGACTTCTGATGACTTGTGTTTTGGGTTAGATTTTTGAAATCTCAACTTCTATGCACTACTCCCTCCATTCCTTTACGTAAGGTGTATTATTTTTACCACGGTGACCAAGCCACAAAATTATAGAGGATTTAGGACGAAGTTATCCTTGGCTAATTTGTTCATTAGTGACAAGTAAATCAATTAGGCCAGGAAAGAAAGAGATACTTTTTTTTTGCGGTGGCAAGAAAGAGATACTTGCAATAGGGATAAAGATTCTTACTGAGCACGGCTACAAACGGAGAAGACCCCTAGACCTAGGGTTAGGACCTGTACCGAGAGGGCTCTCAGTACAGGAAGATATTACCGAGAAGCGGTTATCGACCCTGGTACTGAGTAAGCCACATCCTATTTTCCTTTTATTTTTGTGTATTTCTTTGCCACTCTCATTTTATGTCTGATATTTCATGTCTTTTAATAACTGAAGTTTCAAGATGCCATGACTTTTGATGACTTGTCTTTTGGGTTAGATTTTTTCAAATCTCAACTTCTAAGCACTATAATGTAAAAGAATGATAACAGAGACCCGCCATAACACGGAGAAGCACGTATTCATCAACCCCTACCCCTTCTCGGTGCTGATCTATTCCGTAGACCGTCCGAGCCACGATATAAGGGCGCACGGTCGGAAAACCACATCTCAATAATGTGTAACTAAAATGGTAAGGTGCATTGCGAAGCATGTAGGAGAATAAAGGAGATGTAAACAATAACAAAAAGAATAACACGTATTTACCGAGCACGACTACGAACGGAGAGGATGTGTAGACCTTGGGTTAGGACCTTTACCGGGAGCCGTTTATCGACTCTCGGCAAAGGCCACACATTCTCTTTTCCTTTCATTTGTGTGTGTTTCTTTGCCACTCTCTTTTTTATGATATTTCATGTCTTTTAATGACTAAAATTCCAAAATTCCATGATTTTTGATGACTTCTGTTTCCAGTTAGATTTTTTCAAACCTCAACTTCTAATTAAGCACTATAAAGTAAAAGAATGAAAACAATGACCTGCCGTAACACGGAGAAGCAGGTATTCACCAACCTCTACCCCCTCTCGGTGCCGGTCAACACCGTAGACCGCCGGGGCCGCCGGCTGGGTGCTCGGTCGGAAAGCCGCCCAAGGGGGGGTCCGGCAACTAGCCTTGCATGCATGTGGCCAAGGCATATGTATGAAAGGGCGGTGTGGTGCATGAATACCCAATGCACATCCTTGATGTGGTAGATGCGTCACAGACCAGACATATGCACGGGCCAGAACATCGAGGACTAGCTGCATTCGTCACCCAGATCGAGCCGGCGGCGGGCGATCATGTGAGGGAAAGGGTGGTGTGGTGTACAGGTCCATAGTTAGTAGCTAGATGGATTCTTCTCTCTATTTGATCTTCAATACAATGTTCTCCTCGATGTTCTTGGAGTTCTATCGGATGTAATCACTTTTTGCGGTGTGTTTGTTGGGATCCGATGAATTGTGAGTTTATGATCAGATTTACCCATGAATATCATTTGAGTTTTCTCTGAACTGTTCTATGCATGATTGTTATAGTTTCGTATTTCTCTCCGATCTATTGATTTGGTTTGGCCAACTAGATTGGTTTATCTTGCAATGAGAGAGGTGCTTTGTAATGGGTTTGATCTTGCGGTGCTCAATCCTAGTGACAGAAGTGGACATGACACATATTGTATCGTTGCTATTAAGGATAGAAAGATGGGGTTTATTCATACGTGAGTTTATCTTGTCTGCATCTTGTCATCTTGCTTAAGGCGTTACTCCGTTCTTTATGAACTTAATACTCTAGATGCATGCTGGATAGCGGTCGACGTGTGGAGTAATAGTAGTAGACGCAGGCACAAGTTGGTCTACTTGTCTCGGATGTGATGCATATAGATGGTCATTGCCTTGGATATCATCGTAATTATTCGTTTTTTTATAAATTGACCAATGATAATTTGTTTACCCACCGTATACTATTTGTAAGAGAGAAGCCTCTGGTGAAAAAATATGGCCCCCAGGTCTATCTTTTATCATATATTAAAACCAAAAATACCGTGCTGCATTTTTACTTTATTTATTTTATTTTTTATTTTACTCCAATCTATCTATCTATCACCATCCAATTTAATCTTGCTCGTAACCGTCGAGGGATTGACAACCCCTTATTCACGTTGGGTTGCAATGATTTGTTGTTTGTGTGCAGGTGCTGCTAACGAGGTGTTGCTTGGTTCTCCTACTGGATTGATAACCTTGGTTTTTAACTGAGGAAAATACTTATCTCTAATGTACTGCATCATCCCCTCCTTTTAGGGGAAATCCCAACGTAGTTCACAAGTAGCAGGAACAAGGACGGACCAGCTAACTGGACAGGATCCTCGACAGACCATGCTAGATCCATGGCACCTCGGATAAACCTACAAATCATACTAACCGAAACTACTGGGCCTTCAAGAAAGCCAGAAAAATGGTGACACAGGGTCAAATAAAGGCCAACCTCGTCGCCAAGACGAGGACGAACCTCGGCGGTTGAACAATGGAGGCCAGAAACAATTCCCTCCCAAGGTAAAAAATGTGAACATGACTTACGTCACTCACATCCCCAAACGGGAGAGGAAGCGAGCACTTCGGGACATTCAGGCCTTAGAGCTCATCTCCCCAAAGCACAATCCATGGTCGGCTTACCGATCACATTCTACAAGCATGACCACCCGACCAGCATCCGGCATGGAGGATCGGCAGCTTTGGTCTTGGATCCCATTATCGATGGATTCCACTTAACACACATCCTTATGGACGGAGGCAACAGTTTGACCCTGATCTATGCGGATATGGTTAGAAATATGGGCACTGATTCATCTCAGATGAAGCCCAGCACCACCACCTTCAAAGGTTTCATACCTGGTGTTGAAGCTTGCTGCACGGGAACAATCACATTGGAAGTAGTCTTTGGATCACCCGAGAACTTTTGGAGTGAAGATTTAATCTTCGATGTCGTTCCCTTTCGAAGCGGCTACCACGCACGGCTCGGGTGCATCGCATTTCCTCATTTCAATGCAGTCCCGCACTATGCATATCTAAAGCTAAAGAAGCCGAGACCAAATGGTGTTATCATAGTCAATGATAACACTGAACGCTCCCTCCGAACAGAGGAGCAGACCGCTGCTACTTGTGAGCTGCATTGGGATTTCCTCGAAGAGGAGAGGATGTGTGATCCCGGCAACAGCCGGCCTTTTTTCACTTCCTTTCTACTTTTTTACCATATTGTATCTTTTAGAAGTCTCTTTTGTTAAATCTTGGCATGTACAGCTTGACCATATGAAATAAAGGAGAATGTACCGTTCGAGGTCACCACACATATACTCATGTTCCTCTCATTTCCTGCCTTTGAGTCAAAAGACTACTTTCACGACACAAACGTTATTTATATAATTAACCGTGGGCTCAGCTTTTAGTCTCGTGCCTAACTTACATGTCCGAAGTGTATATTCGATGTGACGGATGTTGCGTTATATGCATCATTTTCGAACCTCGATTTTTATCAATAGTTAGGTTGCCCGGTTCCTGTGCTTACCTCTTACGTTCCCGACCTATTCGGCTAAGAGTGTAAAGGAAGAACCACTGCGATTGCGCTTCCAACTCAGATGGTAAAGCGTCATAGTGGAGAAAGCCAAAAACTGACTGTCTTGGTAAGCGTAAACTGGTCGGCCAACCGATGACAGTGTCAAACAAAGGATCATTAGAGATCATCCGTGTCAAACGAGGGGCTTTTCTTAAAATAAGCTGAAGTGACCAGTGGCCTAAACCCTGGCTAACCACCGAACAGTTCACACATCGGGGGCTTCTCACCAGCCTCCACAATTAAGCTCCTAGGACTAAGTGAAAGCTATAAAACCAATATAGTCTAATTGCCTTGTTTCCCTATGCACGGGCCGCCTCCGGGAACCGATATGTCGGCTAAGGGTCAAGATTGCCTATGAAACACCCTTTGTACCCTATACAAAGGGGCTGAAGCCGCCGACTGGTTGCTTTCACTATTAAATCGGTCACATAGGAATCAAAAATATACATATATACACATACACATATCGGAATAAAAAGACACATTTATTTTAAACAAAAGTAAGTTTTTTACATCCCACTAAACTTCGGCATTCCTAAGTGCAAACTTAAAAATACAAGGTGTCCTTAGGGCACTGGGCCTCTGTGATCCGAGCTCCCTCCATCACCCCGGCAAGGAACTGCTCTGTTGTCCGGTCTTTCCCTTCAGGGGGCCCTGAGGCCATGAGCGTCACATCAAGGCGTGGATAGTGTGTCCTCATGCAACCATATGCCCACTGGACGCCCTCCAAGCACATGGACCATTTCCAGCGCGTCACTTGGGGGCCAGCTTCTTGCAAACAGGCCACCAGACCGAAGAAGCTGGTCAGCAGTGCTTCCGCGGGCTAGAGATGGACGCAGAGATCTTCCAGCACCAGCTTGGCCATATGGAAGAGCTCCATTAGCTACTTCATCTGGTGATTCAGCAGCTCCGGATGCGATGGTGCCTGGAACTGTTGCCAGAACGCTCTCTCCATAGCATGGCCCTGATGTAATGGCCGGCGTCCGATGCGCACTTCGGGAGATCCGCGAGGGCCTCTGCGGATCGCCATAGTTGAGTGTGTTCGACGAACCCCTTGTGGCCAAAAACACACTGAAGCAAAATGGCCTAGTAGCTGTGATCTGCCTCACTTGCTGGAGCGCTTCATTATATGTCTTCGTCGTATCTATAATTTTTATTGTTTCATGCCAATATCGTATAACTTTCATATACTTTTTGCAACATTTTATATTTTTTGTGACTAACATATTGATCCAGTGCCAGTTCATGTTTTTTGTTCCACAGAATATCCATATCAAACGAAGTCCAAATGCGATAAAAATTTACGAATGTTTATTTTGGAATATATGTGATATATGGGAAAAAGAATCAATGCGCAATGTTGCCCAAGGGGCCCACAAGCCCAAGGGGCGCCCCCTACCCTAGGCGTGCCTGGCAGGCTTGTGGCGCCCCTGTAAGGCGGTTGGTGCCCTTCTTTCGATGCAAGAAAGATAATATCTGAAATAAAATCGTGTTAAATTTTCATCCCAATCGGAGTTATGGATCTTCGACAATTTAAGAAAAGATGAAGGTCCAGAAAACAGGAATGCGAAACAGAAGAGAAACAGGGAGATAGATCCAATGTCGGAGTGCTCCTGCCCTCTGGGAGCCATGTAGGCAATGGACTATAGGGGAAATTCTCCTCCCATCTAGTGGGCAGGCCAAGAAGAAGGAGGGGGGCTCTCTCCCCTCTCTCCCGGTGGCGTCGAAGCGCCGCCGGGGCTATCATCTTGACGACAATATACACCAACAACTTCGCCTCCATCAACACCAACTCTCTCCCCCTCTATGCAGTGGTGTAACCTCTCTATTCATGTTGGGGAACGCAGTATTTCAAAAAATTTACCTACGATCACGCAAGATCTATCTAGGACATGCACAATAACGAGCGGGGAGAGTGTGTCCACGTACCCTCGTAGACTGAAAGCCGAAGCGTTTAGTAACGCGGTTGATGTAGTCGAACGTCTTCGCGATCCAACCGATCCAAGTACCGAACGTATGGCACCTCCGAGTTCTGCACACGTTCAGCTCGATGACGTCCCTCGAGCTCTTGATCCAGTTAAGGACGATGTAGAGTTTCATCAGCACGACGGCGTGGCGACGGTGATGATGATGTTACCGGCGCAGGGCTTCTCCTAAGCACTACGACAATATGACCGAGGTGTTAACTGTGGAGGGGGGCGCCGCACACGGCTAGGAACAATTGATGTGTGTTCTAGGGGTGCCCTCACAACGTATATAAAGGAGGGAGAGGGAGGGAGGTAGCCTAGGGCACGCCCAAGTAGGAGGAATCCTACTTGGGCCCCTAGTCCAATTCGCCCCCCTACCATATTTGGAGAAGGGGGAAAGGAAGGAGGGGGAGGGGAAGGAAGTAGGAGTCCTACTTCTTACTTTCCTTTTCCTCCTCTCCTTTCCCTTTCTCTCCACACGGCTGGCCCTATAGGGGGCGCACCAGCCCCTTGTGGGCTGGTGTGTTCCCTTACTTGGCCCATCACTACTGCAGGATGATCCAAACACGACACTACGATCAGAGAGACCCTTCGACGAAACTGTGTGCGATGCCATAATCACAAACGGTGGTGTAGAAGAACCGTAAAAAAGGTGCCAAACATTTGGCGATGGCGGAGCTATCAAACACAGTTCAGATTTTAGTTGCGTGTGCGATGCAGGGCATACAGTTCAGCTCAATGAACTGTTTGCGATGAGGAGGAACAAAATAAACGGGCAGCCTGATAAAGGCGTGTGCGATATAGAGCATACGATTCACTCAGATGAATTGTTTGTGATTAGGCAACACAAAAGAAACGGTCAGCCAGATCAAGTTTTGAGTGATACGCGGCAAACAGGTCCGTAATAAAAAATGTGTGAGAAGACCAATAATAACACAGACGATTGCTGCTAATAAGCCATGTGATTTGCTCTGTCTACAGTAGTATATATATATATATATATATACATCTGGGATATTCTGTTACCCTACATGAACTGATGAATTCAAGCGGCTGAGAACTGATGAAATTCGAGCTCTTGAACTGATGCTTTCTGTTTCTGTTAAAAAGCATCTTCTTTAGTTCAATTTTTTTGGATTTTTTTTCGGAAATGGGGCGTGTAATATATCGTTGGAAAGCTCTTAACACCTACATTACAATTTTATAATTTGTTTTTGCAAAATATTATGGTTTAAGAGCAGTTTTGAAAAAACTATTTTTTTCAAAACCGAAAACGTGAATCGTATTTTGGGCTTAATTTTCAAACGGTTTGTCGGAATTGAGAAAATGAGATGGCGTTGGAAAGCTTGTAAAAATCCGCATCTTCCATATATCTATTTTTTTTCAAATTCTATATGATTTAAAAGTAATTAGAAAAAGATGAAATTCTGGGCGAAAAGTATTTTCGCTGTTTTTTGCAAACGTTTTGTCGGATTGACGCAAACGATACGGCGTTGGAAAGCTATGGAAAGTGCACAACTTTTGCGTATAGAAAGTTTTTTCTAATTCCTTACGGTTTAAATACAAATTCAAATACGGTTAAAGTTGGTTTTGAACGTGATTTTGTTAAAAGTTTATTGAAATGGTGCAAATAATATACCATTGAAAAGCTACCAAAAATGCGAAACTTAGTCATGTTAAACATTTTCTCAAATTCGCAATCGTTTAAGAGTAATTTTGGATACGGCAAGACGGATCCTGCTGTTTCCCCGTCTGAAAACAAAGTACTCGTACTGATATATGTATGTGTTTGTACTGAGCTATTTTTTGTAGAGTAATTTTGAATTATTCCAAAAAAAGAGTACTTGTACTGATGTTTGCATGGGTTTGTACTAAGCATGTTTTCACTAACTAGACTTTGCTCTGTTTTGGGGTAATATTTTGCTCGTAAATTTTCAATGGTTTACTGTATCGTCGCCCCTGTACTTGCATGGTTTGTATCATCGAACTGAATAATTTTTTATTTGAAAAGAAAACGTTTTGTTTTGTTTCTTTTTTTTAACTCAACATTTTTTTGACAACGATGTTCTGAATTTCTCTCATTTTACGACTTGTACTGAGGTACTTACTAAGCAGGATTTTTATGGGCTTTCTTTTTTTGCTTGAACTTTTACAATTTGAATTTCTGCCATTTCTTTTATTCTGAACGGACCATCGTTTTTAACTCATACCGAGGTACTTACTATGCCCGAACTGGGGTGGCTGTCGCGTGTCTTGGCGAGGAAGAAGACGAAGCTCGGGGGCGAGGCTGGATTCGGCCGGCGGCTGGTCCGGTCAGTAGGATGCTGCGCAAGGCGGGGGGTGACAGGCGTAGGGCGGCGGGGCTCGGAGTGGCAGCGCACGACGGAGGGGCTCGGGGTGGCGGCGCGGGGCGGGGATAGCGGTGGGCGGCGGCGGAGGAAGGCTGGGACGGCGCGCGGCAGCCGCCGGAGCCGGGGACAGGCCGACGAGCTTGTCAGAGGGGAGGCACGCGGGGAGGTTCCGGCACCCGTCGACGGGGAGGTGCGCGAGGAGGGGCCGGCGCCCGTCGGAGGGAAGGCGCGCGGGAAGGTGCCGGCGAGCCCATCGGCGGGGAGGCGTGCGGACGGCTGGCCGGCGGCAACACGTGGGTCGGAGGAGCGACCCGTCATGGCGCCGCGGGCTCCCTCGCTCCGGCTGTCGCCATCGCTCACTCGCCCGCGACGGCTGCCTCCGGCAGTAGGAGGCGGGTTAGGTTGGGGACGGGTCGGGGAGTTTCTACTGTCATCTGCTTGTCGCACCCTTATAGGGACCAAGGGTAACAGAATAATATTCTGTTACTAGTAACAGAATAGTCCAGCCCTATATATATATAACTGAAATAAACATCCAATTACATAAGTGACTATACAGATCATTCACACACAGCTCAATAAACAATTGCGTGCATAGTAGAGTAGGAGAAACGATCGTCTAGTCATCTACTTCTTGTGACGCTCCCGCCACTGCTATGTGGCTCGATCCCTCGTCTGGGTCAGGAAGAAGACAATTTCTCATGTCAACGATCTGCCTGTACATCTCGTAGCTTGTGTACGCGCCCATGGTCGCGTACTTGACATGTTGTTCATCCAGTCTCTTATGCCACACACTGTGCTAGGCGTTCATGCCCTTATTGCACCCATTCTTCATCTTCATGTAGTAGGGGTCGATGATGGCTGAGGCGAGGTCAACCAGGGAGTTCAGTTTGTTTTTTTCGCTGCCCTAGACCTTGTAGTGGCTTTGGATGTTGACAAGATTCGGGCATTTCAACTCTGAAACCTTGAGCGCTTTTAGATCGTTGGTGGTGTCCACTCTAGCAAAACTGTAGTCGGAGTTGTTGATAAACCTGGAGAAACGCTCGCCAGGCCTTGTGGCAAGGTGGTAGTGGTAGACAAGGACGTCATGTCACACACACAACTGGGCGACGACAACCTTCTGATCATGCCCGGCACGACCGCTGGTGTACTCGAGGTCGATGCCAACAACTTGATACTTGTCCTCGACAAGGAACTGCTCCATAGTTTGGATGGAGCTCTCCACCGAGACTGGATTGTTCATGTACACCACCGAGAGGGCCTTCCCCCTCACATGGGTGTCCACTACGTGATGCGTGGTGATCTGCCCGCCGTTGTCGTCGTCGGCCACTAGGAGCGCCATTGGAGCCACGGGGAGCACCATTGGAACCAGTGGATGTCCTCTCTATATGTGTCCTCATGGGTGTGCTTACTGTGTCGTGTGAGACGAGAGATGAAGGTAAATTGCCGCAGGAATAAAAGAGGGTCGGGCGGCGTGGATTCTGGGCGCGCCCTCATGGCAGTTTTTGCAGCGGGTAACTGCATCGTCGCGCCACGCCCGCTGCAATTGCTTGCACACGAACGTGCATGATCGTGCGCCGGTCCCAAACACTGGCAGCGCATGTGGAGGGACGAGGGCAGAGCACCCGGAGGGACGCGAGATTAGAGCGCGCGCGGCGGGACGCGAGCAGAGCGCGCCGCGGCCACCTGAACAAAAAGCAACCACACGCATAGAGCAGTTGAACAGGCAGAAAATGGTCGCCTACATGCTAGCCGACAGTTGCGTCACTGCGTAGAGACCGGCAGGAAATAGTCTATAGTGTCCTTTATATTCTGTGCCATACTTTTCCCTCAAATTTAACCAACGAAATGTTAATGCATAATTATATAATTGGAAAGTATGTTCAAATACAAATCCAACTATATAATCTTTGGCGACATGCATTCGTATTTTATTAGTTAAATCATACTTATAAACCAGGACGGTGGTATAGTAGGTAATTAAATTGCAAACTTTTTTATTAACCATATGTGTATGTGGCCTTTCGTCCTCCTCTCGCACGTCTTGTCACCCCGCTGCCACAGACGGCTTACAGCGCAAGCTTGCGCAGCACGCGGGGGCGTTCTTTTGGCCAAACGGTGGTGCCAATGAATCGTCGGTGAGCCCGTTCCCGCGCAAGCTTCCCGCCCGACTCGGTGAAATCCCCCAAAATCCCAATGCTTACTGGCCTGCAATATAAACCCTCACGGTTGGCGAGTCCTGCATCACATTTTCCCCTCCCTCCCTGTAGCTTATCTCGGCTGCTTCTCCTAGAATCGCCAATGGCACTGGTCCGTCGTCGTCGCTCAGCCACTCCGCCATAATCAGAGGACAGCTCCAGCTGGGAGGCTACACCGCGGCGGCGACGCAGTCCTCGGCGTAGAGTAGTGCGCGTGGCGTCCCTGTTGAGTGTGCGCGGAACACCCACCACATGCTCTGCCGTCGGTGCCCATCGGCAGCTGTTGCCGGCCGCCGTTGCCTCCACACCACCACCGAAAGCCAGGGCCATCGCGCGCTCTGCCGCGGCGGCCCGAAGGTGGGAGGTGGCAAGTCGTGGCATCCACCCTACTATAGGCCACTGTGACCATCACCCGCTCCGCCACCGCGGCCCGAAGGCGGGACGTGGTGGTCGTGGCCGCCACCCCATCATCGGCCGCCGTGGCCGCCAGCCCACCGTCGACCGCCAGGGTCATCACCCGCTCTGCCACCGCCGCCCGAAGGCGGGAGGTGGAGGTGGATGCCCGCACGTTGATAATCCACAAGTATAGGGGATCGCAACATTTTTCAAGGGTAAAGTATTCAACCCAAATTTATTGATTCGACACAAGGGGAGCCAAAGAATATTCTCAAGTATTAGTAGCTGAGTTGTCAATTCAACCACACCTGGAAATTTAATATCTGGAGCAAAGTATTTAGTAGCAAAGTAATATGATAGTAGTGGTAACGATAGCAAAAGTAACGGTAGCAAAAGTAATATTTTTGGGTTTTGTAGTGATTGTAACAGTAGCACCGAAAAAGTAAATAAGTGAAGAACAATATATGAAAAGCTCATAGGCATTGGATCGATGATGGAGAATTATGCCGGATGCGATCGATCATGTAATAGTCATAACCTAGGGTGACACAGAACAAGCTCCAGTTCATCAATGTAATGTAGGCATGTATTCCGAATATAGTCATACGTGCTTATGGAAAAGAACGTGCATGGCATCATTTGTCCTACCCTCCCGTGGTAGCGGGGTCCTATTGGAAACTAAGGGATATTAAGGCCTCCTTTTAATAGAGTACCGGACCAAAGCATTAACACATGGTGAATACATGAACTCCTCAAACTACGGTCATCATCGGGAGTGGTCCCGATTATTGTCACTTCGGGGTTGCAGGATCATAACACATAGTAGGTGACTATAGACTTGCAAGATAGGATCAAGAACTCTCATATATTGATAAAAACATAATAGGTTCAGATCTCAAATCATAGCACTCGGGCCCTAGTGACAAGCATTAGGCATAGAAAAGTCATAGCAACATCAATCTCAGAACATAGTGGACACTAGGGATCAAACCCTAACAAAACTAACTCGATTACATGATAAATATCATCCAACCCATCACCGTCCATCAAGCCTACGATGGAATTACTCACGCACGGCGGTGAGCATCATGAAATTGGTGATGGAGGAAGATTGATGATGATGATGGCGACGGATTCCCCTCTCCGGAGCCACGAACGGACTCCAGACCAGCCCTCCCGAGAGAGTTTAGGGCTTGGCGGCGGCTCTGTATCATAAAACGCGATGAATCCTTCTCTCTGATTTTTTCCTCCCCGAAAGTGAATATATGGAGTCAGGGTTGAGGTCGGTGGACCATCAGGGGGCCCATGAGGCAGGGCAGCACACCTAGGGGGGTAGGGCGCGCCCCCACCCTCGTGGACAGGTGGAGGCCCCCTGACGTGGATCTTTCTTTCAGTATTTTTGATATATTCCAAAATAATTCTCCGTTGATTTTCAGGTCATTCTGAGAACTTTTATTTCTGCACAAAAATAACACCATTGCAATTCTGCTGAAAACAGCGTCAGTCCGGGTTAGTTCCATTCGAATCACGCAAGTTAGAGTCCAAAACAAGGGCAAAAGTGTTTGGAAAAGTAGATACGACGGAGACGTATCAACTCCCCCAAGCATAAACCTTTGCTTGTCCTCAAGCAATTCAGTTGATAAACTGAAAGTGATAAAGAAAAACTTTTACAAACTCTGTTTGCTCTTATTGTTGTAAATATGTAAAGCCAGCATTCAAGTTTTCAGCAAATATTATGAACTAACCATATTCACAATAACATTTAGGTCTCATGTTTACTCATATCAATGGCATAATCAACTAGCGAGCAATAATAATAAATCTCGGATGACAACACTTTCTAAAAATAATCACGATATGATATGACAAGATGGTATCTCACTAGCCCTTTCTGAGACCGCAAAACATAAATGCAGAGCACCTTTAAAGATCAAGGACTGACTAGACATTGTAATTCATGGTAAAAGAGATCCAGTCAAGTCATACTCAATTTAAAATAACAGTAATTGATGCAAATGACAGCGGTGCTCTCCAACTGGTGCTTTTTAACAAGAGGATGATGACTCAACATAAAAGTAAATGGATAGGCCCTTCACAGAGGGAAGCAGGGATTTGTAGAGGTGCTAGAGCTCGGTTTTTAAATAGATATGAATAATATTTTGAGCGGTATACTTTCATTGTCAACATAACAACCGAGAGATCTCGATATCTTCCATGCTACACACATTATAGGCGGTTCCCAAACATAATGGTAAAGTTTATACTCCCCCTCCACCAACAAGCAACAATCCATGGCTTGCTCAAAACAACGAGTGCCTCCAACTAACAAGAGTCCCGGGGGAGTTTTGTTTGCAGTTATTTTGATTTGATTTGCATAAAGCATGGGACTGGGCATCCCGGTGACCAGGCCTTTTCTCGTGAGTGAGGAGCGGAGTCCACTCCTCTTGAGAATAACCCGCCTAGCATGGAAGATACAACTAGCCCTAGTTGATACATGAGCTTTTCGAGCATACAAAACATAATGTTTATTTGAAGGTTTAGAGTTTGGCACATACAAATTTACTTGGATCGGAAGGTAGATACCGTATATAGGTAGGTATGGTGGACTCGTATGGAACAACTTTGGGGTTTATGGAATTGGATGCAGAAGCAGTATTCCCGCTTAGTACAGGTGAAGGCTAGAAAAAGACTGGTAAGCGACCAGCTAGAGAGCGACAACAGTCATGAACGTGCATTAAAATTAATCAACACCAAATGCAAGCATGAGTAGGATATAATGCACCATGAACATAAATATCATAGAGGCTATGTTGATTCTGTTTCAACTACATGCGTGAACATGTGGCAAGTCAAGCCACTCGAATCATTCAAAAGAGGATACCACCGTATCATACCACATCACAACCATTTTAATAGCATGTTGGCATGCAAGGTAAACCATTATAAGCTCCTAGCTAATTAAGCATGGAATAAGAAACTATAATCTCTAATTGTCCTTGCAAATATGTTTCTTTCATAATAGGCTGAATCAGGAATGATGGACTAATCATATTTACAAAAACAAGAGAGGTCGAGTTCATACCAGCTTTTCTCATCTCAATAAGTTCATCATATAATCATCATTATTGACTTTCACTTGCACGACCGAATAGTGTGGAAAATAATAATAGTGCACGTGCATTGGACTAAGCTGGAATCTGCAAGCATTCAATTCAAGAGAGAAGACAAGGTAATATGGGATCAACAGTAGTGCATATAAGAGCCACTTAACATTTTCATTATGGTCTTCTCCTCTCGACCCCCAAAGAACAAGAAAAGAAATAAAACTATTTGCACGGGAAAGCTCCCAACAAACAAAAGAAGAGCGGGAAATCTTTTTGGGTTTTCTTTTTCATTACTACTACTACAGCATGAAAAGTAAACTAGCTAAAAAGCTACAACTATTTTTTTGTTTTTTATTAAGGTTTATCAAACACACAAGAAGAAAGCATAAAAAGGAAAATAAACTAGCGTGGATATTACAATGAAAAGGTAAGAGCACCGACAACTAGCATGAGTGTGTGAACAGGAATGTAATTTCGGTGAGAAATATGTACTCCCCCAAGCTTAGGCTTTTCGCCTAAGTTGGTCTATGGCCATGGCTGGCCTGGCGGATATCCAAAGTAATAGTTGGGGTCGTACTGAGAAAAATCCCCCTGGTGCCACTGGTCGGTGATCTCTTCTGGATTCCACTGAAAAACAGACTGCCGGTGAGGATCGAATTGTGGTTCTGGCTCTGGCTCTGTAGCTGGTGTGGGGTTTCGGTAGGCGTGAATGGCCTCCGGTGGAACAAGGTACTTGCCTACAGATAAGTCAAACAAGGAAGGAGCAGGCAAAGTAATAGTGTCAGGGTGATTTTTATCAAATATTAGCTTGTACTTAAGCATCTTTTCCTTATTCTTAACGATAAAATCATGCGCTACCATACTCTTATAGTCTAGAAAAACATGAGGCAGCAACTTTTCTTCTTTCTCATAATGCCTAATAGGTATGTTAAAATGTGCAGCGAGGCGCGAGGCGAAGATACCTCCCAAGATGAGGCTCTTAGTACGGTTAAAATTTAACCGCTTTGCAGCAATAGCGCCCATAATAAAAGTGTCATCACGGAACAAGGCCTGGCACAAAATAACAATATCAGGGGCACTAAGCTTGCCAAAGTTTCCGTGACCAATTAATCATCTACTAGCAAATATTGCGAAGTAACGTAAAACAGGGAAATGTATGCTAGTAATTCTTGCATCGCAAACTTTCCTCGTTTCCCCTACAGCAATTGTGTCAACAAACCCTTCCACATCTTCATGATGTGGTTCCTCTACACTGCCCTCAAAAGGGATCAAACAAACCCGACAAAAATCACGAAGTGACATCTCTTTATGCTCATCATATAAATAAAATTCCACTGTTGGTGGTGAGCTCCTAGCATGGAAATGAAAGTTTTGCACAAAGATATTGGTGAGTAAGAGATACTGTTTGCGTTGGTCGTGGAGGAAGACGGTGAGGCCTGCATTCTGATCCAATTTATAGAAATCATCATAAATCCCGGCTGCTCTCAAGAAATCATCACAAGTCCATTCACATGGTCGGACCTCCGTGGTGCGAGAGAGATTATACTTGGGCTTCTTGTTCTCTTCACTTTGTTTATCCTTCGAGATTCAGCTCGATGAACCCCTCAAAAATCTCTTCATCTTTTTCTAATTTTTTTGAAATTTTTAGTAACTTCAAAATAAAAGTGAATCGAACTCAACAAAATTGATAGCAACTACTCCTACAAGTGCCTTGAGACAATATCATGCATCAAAACTACTTTTGACCACATAAATTTTACATGCAAGCTTAAGAACAGGGTCACCTAAGCAGCAAAAATTTGCAATGAAGTAAGCACTAGAACAAAAACTAATTGGACCATTGGAGGAGTCACATACCAAAGAACAACCCCCCAAAGGAGTTTTGTGAATGGATCTTTGAGCAAGGAGATTGAAAATGGTAGCAAGATGAGCTTGGACTCGGGTTTGAGCTGGCTAGTGATGTTTTTGGGAGGAAGAAGGAGTGTGTGGTAGCTGGAATAAGTGGAGGGGAGCCACCATGGGCCCACGAGGTAGGGGGCGCGCCCTCCACCCTCGTGGCCAGGT
>NC_041384.1:695957814-695983926 GCF_002162155.2 Triticum dicoccoides
CCCGCTGTGTTCTCAGTGCCAGATATTCTCAAATATTCCAGAAAAAATCATATTTAACTTTCAGGGCATTTGGAGAACTTTTATTTTTGGGGTATTTTTTATTGCATTGATAATTCAGAAAACAAACAGAAAAATATTATTTTTGCTTTATTTAATATAAATAACAGAAAGCAAAAAAGAGGGTACAGAGAGTTGTGTTTTCGAAATTCATCCATCTCATGCTCATCAAAAGGAATCCACTAACAAGGTTGATCATGTCTTATTAACAAACTCATTCTGAATAACATAGAACCAGAGAATTTTCGAATAACACTAGCTTACCTCAACGGGGATATGCATGTCCCCAACAATAAGAATATCATATTTCATCTTGACAGTAGGAAGAGGAAATTCAAAACCTCCAATAGTGATTGTTGAATTTTTTTCAATAGAATTGATACTATGGACTTTTGGTTGTTTCCTCGGAAAGTGTACCGTATGCTCATTACCATTAACATGAAAAGTGACATTGCCTTTGGTGCAATCAATAACAGCCCCTGCAGTATTCAAAAAGGGTCTTCCAAGAATAATAGACATACTATCGTCCTCGGGAATATCAAGAATAACAAAGTCCGTTAAAATAGTAACGTTTGCAACCACAACAGGCACATCCTCACAAATACCGACAGGTATAGCAGTTCATTTATCAGCCATTTGCAAGGATATTTCAGTAGGTGTCAACTTATTCAAATCAAGTCTACTATATAAAGAGAGAGGCATAACACTAACACCGGCTCCAAGATCACATAAAGAAGTTTTAACATAGTTTCTTTTAATGGAGCATGGTATAGTTGGTACTCCTAGATCTCCAAGTTTCCTTGGTATTCCACCCTTAAAAGTATAATTAACAAGCATGGTGGAAATTTCAGCTTCCGGTATCTTTCTTTTATTAGTAACAATATCTTTCATGTACTTAGCATAAGGATTCATTTTCAGCATATCAGTCAAACGCATACGCAAAAAAGATAGGTCTAATCATTTCAGCAAAGTGCTCAAAATCCTCATCATCCTTTTTCTTGGATGGTTTAGGAGGAAAAGGCACGGGTTTCTGAACCCATGGTTCTCTTTCCTTACCGTGCTTCCTAGCAACAAAGTCTCTCTTATCATAACGTTGATTCTTTGATTGTGGGTTATAAAAATCAACAGCAGGTTCAATCTCTACATCGTTATCATTACTAGGTTGAGCATCAACATGAACATCATCACTAACATTATCACTAGGTTCATGTTCATTACTAGACTGTGTTTCAGTATCAAAAATAGAAATATCATTGGGATTCTCATGTGTGTCTATAACAGGTTCACTAGAAGTATGCAAAGTCCTATCATTTTTCTTTTTCTTCCTTTTAGAAGGACTGGGTGCATCTATAGTAGTTCTCTGAGAATCTTGCTCAATTCTCTTAGGGTGGCCCTAGGGATACAAAGGTTCCTGAGTCATTTTGCCACCTCTAGTCATAACTCTAACAACATTATCATTCTTATTATTTAATTCACTGAGCAAATCATTATGAGCTTTAAGTACTTGTTCTACTTGAGTGGTAACCATAGAAGCATGTTTACTAATAAGTTTAAGTTCACCTTTAACATTATCCATATAATCACTCAAGTGTTCAATCATGTAAGCATTATGTTTCAATTTTCTACCAACATAAGCATTAAAATCTTCTTGCTTAACCATAAAGTTATCAAATTCATCCAAACATTGGCTTGCAAACTTAGTAGGAGGGATTTCAACTTTATCATATCTATAAAGTGAATTTATCTTTACTACCTATGTCGGGTTATCGAGACCGTGTGTTTCTTCAATAGGCGATGAATTAAAACCATGTATTTCTTTAACAGGAGGTAAATACTTAACATCTTCAGCTTTTATACCTTTTTCTTTCATAGATTTCTTTGCCTCTTGCATATCTTCAGGACTGAGAAATAGAATACCCCTTTTCTTCGGAGTTGGCTTAGGAGTTGGTTCAGGAAGTGTCCAATTTTTTCATTAGTCAACATATTATTCAATAGCAATTCAGCTTGATTAACTGTTCTTTCCCTGAAAACACAACCATCACAACTATCTAGGTAGTCTCTGGAAGCATCGGTTAGTCCATTATAAAAGGTATCAAGTATTTTATTTTTCTTGAGAGGATGATCAGGAAAAGCATTAAGTAATTGTAGAAGCCTCCCCCAAGGTTGTGGGAGACTCTCTTCTTCAATTTGCACAAAATTATATATCTCCCTTAAAGCAGCTTGTTTCTAATGAGCGGAGAAATATTTAGCAGAGAAATAGTAAATCATATCCCGAGGACTACGCACACAATCAGGATCAAGAGAATTAAACCATATCTTAGCATCACCCTTCAATGAGAACGGAAATAATTTTTAAGGATACAATAGTAGCAAGTTTTCTCATCATTAGTGAACAGGGTAGCTGTATCATTTAATTTAGTAAGATGTGCCACCACAGTTTCAAATTCATAGCCATAGAAGGGATCAGATTCGACCAAAGTAATTAACTCAGGATCGACAGAGAATTCATAATCCTTATTCGTAACAATGATAGGTGAAGTAGCATAAGCAGGATCATATTTCATTCTAGCATTCAGAGATTTTTTTTTCTTTAAGCTTAGCTGATAGTTTCTTAAGATCACTCCTATCATTGCAAGCAAGAAAGTCTCTAGCAGTTTCTTCATCCATAACATAACCCTCAGGAACAACATGTAATTCATATCTAGGGGAGAATCTTTATCATTACTTCCATCAATATTATCAGTTTCAATAATTTTATTCTCTCTAGCCCTAGCAAGTTGTTCGTCAAGAAATTCACCAAGTGGCACAGTAGTATTAAGCATAGAAGTAGTTGAAGGAAATATGCCCTAGAGGCAATAATAAAGTTATTATTTATTTCCTTATATCATGATAAATGTTTGTTATTCATGCTAGAATTGTATTAACCGGAAACATAATACATGTGTGAATACATAGACAAACAGAGTGTCACTAGTATGCCTCTACTTGACTAGCTCGTTGATCAAAGATGGTTATGTTTCCTAACCATAGACATGAGTTGTCATTTGATTAACGAAATCACATCATTAGGAGAATGATGTGATTGACTTGACCCATTCCGTTAGCATAGCACTTGATCGTTTAGTTTGTTGCTATTGCTTTCTTCATGACCTATACATGTTCCTATGACTATGAGATTATGCATCTCCCGTTTACCGTAGGAACACTTTGTGTGCTACCAAATATCACAACGTAACTGGGTGATTATAAATGTGCTCTACAGGTGTCACCGAAGGTACTTGTTGGGTTGGCGTATTTCAAGAGTGATTATAAATGTGCTCTACAGGTGTCACCGAAGGTACTTGTTGGGTTGACGTATTTCAAGATTAGGGTTTGTCACTCCGATTGTCGGAGAGGTATCTCTGGGCCCTCTCGGTAATGCACATCACTTAAGCCTTGCAAGCATTGCAACTAATGAGTTAGTTGCGGGATGATGTATTACGGAACGAGTAAAGAGACTTGCCGGTAACAAGATTGAACTAGGTATTGAGATACCAACGATCGAATCTCGGGCAATTAACATACCGATGACAAAGGGAACAACGTATGTTGTTATGCGGTCTGACCGATAAAGATCTTTGTAGAATATGTGGGAGCCAATATGAGCATCCAGGTTCCGCTATTGGTTATTGACCGGAGACATGTCTCGGTCATGTCTACATAGTTCTCGAACCCGTAGGGTCCGCACGCTTAAAGTTCGATGATGCTTATATTATGAGTTTATGTGTTTTGATGTACCTAAGGAGTTCGGAGTCCCGGATGAGATCGGGGACATGACGAGGAGTCTCGAAATGGTCGAGACGTAAAGATCGATATATTGGACGACTATATTCGGACATCGGAAAGGTTTCGAGTGATTCGGGTATTTTCGGGTGTACCGGGGAGTTACGGGAATTCGTATTGGGCCTTAATGGGCCATACGGGAAAGGAGAGAAAGGCCTCAAAGGGTTGTCGCACCCCTCCCCATGGGTTGGTCCGAATTGGACTAAGGAGGGGGGGGAGCCCCCTTCCTTCCTTCTCCTTTTCCCTTCCCTTGCCTTCCCTCCTACTCCTACTACTTGGAAGGGCTCCTAGTTCTACTAGGAAAGGGGGAATCCTACTCCCGGTGAGAGTAGGACTCCCCTAGGGCGCGCCATAGAGAGGGCTGGCCCTCCCCGTCCTCCACTCCTTTATATACGGGGGCAGGAGGGCACCCCAAAGACACAACAATTGATCGTTTGATCTTTTAGTCGTGTGCGGTGCCCCGCTCCACCATAGTCCACCTCGATATTACTGTAGCGGTGCTTAGGCGAAGCCCTGCGTCGGTAGAATATCAACATCGTCACCACGCTGTCGTGCTGACGAAACTCTCCCTCAACACATGGCTGGATCGAAGTTTGAGGGACGTCATCGGGCTGAACGTGTGCAGAACTCGGAGGTGTCGTGTGTTCGGTACTTGATCGGTCGGATCATGAATACGTATGACTACATCAACCGCGTTGCGCTAACGCTTCCGCTTTCGGTCTACGAGGGTACGTGGACAACCCTCTCCCCTCTCGTTGCTATGCATCACCATGATCTTGCGTGTGCATAGAATTTTTTTTGAAATTACTACGTTCCTCAACAGTGGCATCCGAGCCAGGTTTATGCATTGATGTAATATGCACGAGTAGAACACAACTGAGTTGTGGGCGACATAAGTCATACTGCTTACTAGCATGTCACACTTTGGTTCGGCGGTATTGTTGGATGAAGCGGCCCGGACCGACATTACGCGTACGCTTACGCGAGACTGGTTTTACCGCTGTGCTATGCACACAGGTCACTAGCGGGTGTCAGTTTCTCCAACTTTAGTTGAACCGAGTGTGGCTACGCCCGGTCCTTGCGAAGGTTAAAACAACACCAACTTGACAAACTATCATTGTGGTTTTGATGCGTAGGTAAGAACGGTTCTTGCTAAGCCCGTAGCAGCCACGTAAAACTTGTAACAACAAAGTAGAGGACGTCTAACTTGTTTTTGCAGGGCATGTTGTGATGTGTACCAGAACTAGGGATGTGACAACTTGCCCCCACTGGAAAAAATCTTGTCCCGAGATTCAGGAGTCGGCAGAAAGAAAGTGGGGTACTCTAGTCGAAGACGATCTTCACGCTCCCAAGTGGCTTCTCTCTCGGAATGATGAGACCACTAAACCTTGAGAAACTTGATGTTATTACGTCGAGTAACACACTCTGCTTGATCCAGAATGCGGACGGGGTACTCTCGATAAGTGAGGTTATCTTGGAGATGAAGTGTTTCGTGGTCCACTCCACGGATGGGATCCGAGAAGCAACGCCTGAGTTGAGAGACGTGGAAGACATCATGAACTCGAGAAAGATGTGGGGGTAGTTCCAACTGGTAGGCAACCTCTCCTCGTTTAGCGAGAATGCGAAAAGGACCAATGTAACAAGGAGCCAACTTGCCCTTGATACCGAAACGATGGGTACCCTTCAAAGGGGTAACCCGAAGGTAAGCCTTGTCGCCAACTTCATAAGCCACTTCCTTATGACGACGGTCATACTGGCTCTTTTGACAAGATTGGGCTGTTTTCAAATTCTCACGAATGACGCGAACTTGCTCTTCTGTCTCCTGAATCACGACCGGTCCAAAGAATATTCTTTCACCGGTTTTTGACCAGTTCAAAGGTGTTCGACATCTTCGTCCATACAGAACCTCAAAGGGAGCTTTCTTGAGGCTGGATTGGTAGCTGTTGTTATAAGCAAACTTGGCAAAGGGAAGACACTTCTCCCAATCCATACCGAATGAGATAACACAAGCTCTAAGCATGTCTTCAAGAATTTGGTTGACCCTTTCCACCTGACCACTTGATTGAGGGTGGAAAGCGGTACTGAAGGAAAGATGGGTGCCCATGGCAGTTTGGAAACTCTCCCAGAAATGAGAAGTGAAAAGACTACCACGGCTGAATTGATCTCTAGTGGAACACCATGAAGTGACACTATTCGAGAAATATATAAGTCAGCGAGCTGACTAGCAGTGATACTCTCTCGAACAGGTAGGAAGTGAGCCACTTTGGAAAGGCGATCAATGACTACGAAGATAGCATTATTCCCTTTCTTGGTCCTGGGAAAGCCGGTGATGAAGTCCATACCAACTTTATCGCATTTCCACTCAGGAATAGCTAAAGGTTGAAGGGTGCCAGTAGGCCTTTGATGCTCTGCCTTAACGCGACGACAAACGTCGTAGTTAGCAATAAACTGAGCGATTTCTCTCTTCATCCTAGTCCACCAGAACCTCTAGCGCAGGTCCTGATACATCTTAGTACTACCGGGATGAATCGTGAGAGGAGATTCATGGGCCTCCTTAAGGATTAGTTACCAAATATGCTGCTTCTTGGGGACCACCAGGCGATTCCCGAAGAAAACAACACCTCGATCATCTATAGAGAAACTACCAGCAATGCCCTTGGCAATGTTTCTCTTGATCCAGGTAATCCCCGTATCATGCTTCTGGGCTTCTATGATATGATCCACAAGAGTAGGTTTCGCCACCAAGGTAGAAAGGAATCACAATGTGAAGATTAAGCTTGCAGAATTCCTCATGGAGAAGTGGTTGGCCCTACTGCAACATA
Organism: Triticum dicoccoides; assembly: GCF_002162155.2. Taxonomy (NCBI): domain Eukaryota; kingdom Viridiplantae; phylum Streptophyta; class Magnoliopsida; order Poales; family Poaceae; genus Triticum; species Triticum dicoccoides. The sequence goes on from NC_041384.1 coordinate 695,964,516, forward strand.
AGATTGTTGCAATAGGACTTACGACTTAGCGCATCAGCCATGACATTCCCCTTGCCTGGGGTGTAGGTAATTCCTAAGTCGTAATCTGAGATCAACTCCAACCAACGTCTTTGCCTAAGGTTCAAATCTGGTTGGGTGAAGATATACTTAAGACTCTGGTGATCAGTGTAAATCTCGCAACGTTTACCAAGAAGATAATGTCGCCATGTCTTAAGTGCATAGACTACGGCTGCAAGCTCTAAATCATGTGTAGGATAATTATCCTCATGTGGATGCAACTGTCGAGATGCATAGGCAATCACATGGCGATCCTGCATAAGAATGCAACCTAGTCCCTGTCGTGAGGCATCGCAGTAGATAACAAAGTCTTTAGTGAAATCCGGTGGCACAAGTATGGGAGCGGAAGTGAGGCGTCTTTTCAGTTCCTGAAAACTGTGCTCACACTGTGGGGATCACTCAAACTTTTTATCTTTCTTGAGAAGTTCCGTGAGAGGTTTGGCCACTTTGGAGAAGTTCTCAACGAAGCAGCGACAATAACTGGCTAGACCAAGGAAACTCCTAACTTGCTTAACTGTTTCAGGCGGAGTCCAATCAAGAACGGCCTGAACTCGCTCGGGATTGATGGAAATGCCCTTGCTAGAGATCACGTGGCCTAGGTAGGTCGCTTCTGGCAACCAAAATTTGCACTTGGAGAACTTGGCATAAAGGCGGTGTTCTCTGAGTTTTTCTAACACAAGTCTAAGATGTTCGGCATGCTCTTCCTCGTTCTTCGAGTAAATAAGGATATCATCGAGGTAAACCACGACGAACTTATCTAAGTACTCCATGATGATCGAGTTCATCAAGCGAGATAAGGTAGCTGGAGCATTGGTTAGACCGAAGGACATGACGGTGTACTCATACTGGCCATAACGAGTGACAAAAGCCGTCTTAGGAATGTCCCCATTTCTGATCTTGATTTGGTGGTAGCCTAAACTCAAATCCGTCTTGGAAAAGACTAAGGATCCAGCGAGCTGATCATACAGATTGTTGATCCTGGGGAGCAGATACTTGTTCTTTATCGTGACCAAATTAACGGGACGATATTCTACAACCATCCGGTCCGTACCATCCTTCTTCTTGATGAAGAGAACGGGGCAAGCCCAAGGAGAAGAACTAGGACGGATGAAACCCTTTTGCAAGGACTCATCAAGTTGTTGCTTTCGCTCGGCTAGCTCTAAGGGTGCCATCTTGTAAGGTCTCCTAGAGATTGGAGCGGTTCCTGGGATAAGATCTATGACAAACTCTACATCTCTGTCAGGTGGAATACCTGGCAGTTCCTCAGGAAAGACATCCAGAAAGTCACGGACTACTGGGATATCTTCAAGGTCAGGAAGAGGGCTGGCATTAAGAGAATAGAGTTGGCGCTTTGCAACTCTAGTGGAGACAGTGACTATCTTGCCATATGGGTGTGTAAGCTGAACAGACCTTGTGTAACAATCAATCTTGGCATAATGAGCTTTCATCCAGTCCATACCCAAGATGATGTTAATATCTGTAGACTTGAGGGCTATAAGTGATGCAAGGAATACAAGTCTGTCAACAAGGATTTCATTACCATGGCTTACACTAGAAGTTTGCCATTTGGATCCAGGAGTTTGAATGACTAGTGGAGAGGGCATATCACAAAATGACATGTTGTGCAAGTTAGCATAGCTTTCGGAAATGAAGGAATGAGATGCTCCAGTATCGAACAAAATCGATGTTGGATGCCAATTGACAAGGAGTGTACCAAGAACGACATCTGGATCATCATGGGCGTCTTTAGCTGAGACGTGATGCACACATCCACGTTCAGTGGGAGCTGACTTGACACTAATCATCTTGCATGATGGCTTACCACGGCCAACAGACTTCTCAGGATGGGGTGGAGCATAGTTGGTTTGAGAGCAATCACGTGCATAGTGTCCTGGCTCTCCGCATGTGAAGCAAGTCCCTGAAGTAGGACGTGGACCCGCACTGACAAGCAGTCTACCGATAGGCCTAGGTGGAGCATATGGTTGAGCTGGGTGAGGCGCCACATAAGAAGGCCTCGGTGTATAACCGGGTGGAAGAGCGGAGTTCGGAACCCAAATCCGACGCTTCTGCGAAGTAGAACCGGAGGAAGAACCCAAATCACGGGTGTGCTTACGATACTCCTCGTAAGTGAGTTGAGCTGTCTCTGCATTAATGGCCTTGTTCATAAGAGCCTGGAATGTATTGCAATGATGCAAGTGGAGATCACGACGCAACTTGGGGTTGAGACCCTTCCGGAACCTAGCCTGCTTCTTGGCGTCCGTGGACACCTCTTCTGTAGCATAGCGGGCAAGGTTCTCAAACTCTCTACTATAAGCATCAACAGCCATCTTACTCTGGGTGAAACTACAGAACTTTTCTCTCTTGTGGCCAATGAGAGCTTGAGGAATGTGATGCTCACGAAAAGCCTCAGTGAAATCTCTCCAGGTGGTTATCTGGCCAGCTGGAAGCATAGTCTCATAGTTCTGCCACCAAAGACTAGCAAGACCTTCTAGGTGATATGTAGCATAGGTGACCTTGTCATCTTCAGCTACGCTCGCGGAACGCAGCTTGTGTGTGATACTACGGAGCCAGTCATCTGCATCGAGTGGTTCAATAGAATGATGGAAGGTAGGTGGTTTCAAACCAATGAAATCATAGATGGTCGCTGACTCTTTGCACGGGGTGTGGTGTTCTCCTCGATACGTGCTAACAAGCGGTTGGTCTCATGCTTGTTCATCTCAACCTCTAACATGAACTTTGCCAGCGAAGACTGATCGGGAGGATCCTCATCCCTACCATCTCCGTGGTTCCGGCTACGAGCAACAGAACTTTGGTTAACCGACGACATCCTGAGAACGAAACCAAGGACGGAGTCAACATCAACTATAGGATGCAGAAGGTAGCACAAGGAAATTTAGTATCTCTCAAACTCCTAGGACAATTCTGGCACCATAACGGCAGTAAAATGCTCAAAATGAGACATCCTGCAAAGGATGGGGTAGCACCATACTCAACATCATCACTCAAGGTTCTGAGATATTACTAAATAGACTACACCGGAAGTACTTGAACTGGGATAAGACTCTGGTCAACCAATCCTAAGAGACTACGGAGTAGTAACACGTGATCCTGATAGACGGAAGAGGAAGCCTAGTTCCTTAACCCCGTAGAAAAGATAGGACGACTCAGATCAGAAGTGCATGAGGTATAAGGAATAAAAAGAGCCTTACGTTCCCTTCCACAATCAATTCCCCTATATAGCTAAAGAATTTCTAGGCTCAACTTCGACCAGGTTGGCTTGGTAATCCTACAGGCAGTCAGGCTCTGATACCAAAGCTGTCGGGACCCCGATTCTAAGTCACACCGATCTAGCCTGTAACACCTCATATCACTTTGCGGCCTCACGCATGGTATTCCCACGGGTGTCGCTTTACCATGGCCCGGGACCGTTTGCGCCTTTTGGCTCACGTATATGATAGTGTCGCTAGCATCCATATGACAGAGAACCCGGGCTGACATGGCTAGTCGTGAACCTAAAGCGGCACTAACCTATGGGGACAGGCATACATGAGTCACATCGAGCATGTCGGTCAGCAGCGTGTGAATCTGGGCTGTAGCACTGGGCTAACAAGACTCCGGGGAACCCGGGCTGTAGCAGGCTAGGCAGGACTCCGGATGTCACCGCGTGACATTTCCCCGAAGGGACAGACACAGGAACGAAGTGAAACACATGCCAGCCAGTCAAGTGTCCTGAGCAGTAGTGCTGGGCTAGCAGGACTCCGGTGAACCGGGCTGTAGCGGACTACTATGGCTCAAGGAAGCGCTAGACTACATTTCCCCATAAGAGAGGCTGCCAAGGATAAACAACTAGATTGTCGGATCCCACACATCGCAATACACGTTACACGTACGCATAACATGCAAGTATGTGCTGTACAACATGGCATTACGATATAACGCAACTCATATAGATAAAGGCCCAGAAGAGCCACATAGCATCTTATATTTACTAATTGGAGGCACCATACGATGCTCCACGTTAATCCTAAACAACTAAAAAAATGTCCGTTCGATCTCAAGATTAATTATCTACAGCCATGGGATGATGTATCCTAAGAGTCCTAGGCTGTTGCCCCACGTGCACCTCTTTTAGGAAAAAAAACTGTTCAATCTCATGATTAATACGTTAGGAGTCCTAGGCTGTTGTCCATCCGATCTGTGAAAAGTAAGAAAAAACTCGATCTGAAATAGGCAAAAGGCCACGCCCCTGTTCATATCCATCAACCCCTTCACATCAATTCCCTCAAAAAAAACCTTCACGTCAAGCTCCAAGGATGTCCTCCACGCAAGAATTGCAACAAGCTCCATACATTATAGAAAAAGGAGAATCGATCTGAGCTTTCTTCCCCTTGCTCTCCCCCACCACTTGTCGTGCGCCACCTCCATCGAATCTTATTGACCTGTGCCTTGCAAGATGTACTTCTCTTTGCCCAGGTATTTGTGGACGCCCTTGATTTCATATTAGACTGGCCGATAGACGAACCGACGGTCCCAACTACATGTCCTGCAGCATCCGTCTTAGGGAAGTCGTCGTTTCCTCGATCTGATGAAGGTGTCCTAATTTGTGTAATTTATATATGTAGGGCTCCTACATAATGGTCTTTTGCTCTGGACTGGTATTGGTTGGAGTTGAGATATTCTTCTAGCAGTACTAGATGCCAGAGGTTAGTTACGTTTATGATTTGTGCCTTTTATTATTTACATGTTTCATTAATTTATTATAATTAGTGGAGATACTGAAGGTGCCTACAAAGGTCGAGGTTCCTGAGATGGCAGATTAGGCGCTAGCCAAGATATTAGGCATGTGGACGAGCTGCTGAATCTGCTCAAGGTGAATAATAAGGCCAAAACTGATAACTGAACATATATTGTTAAGTAAACAATCAACAGTTTACAAGGTCGTTTAATATTTTCGTATATCCTAATATAATGGAACTTCACTTATATAAGAAGATATCAGACCGTCCAGTTAGATACCTTTTATTAGTGTATTTGTGCAACCAGAATGCAGCAGATCGGGAGATGGGTGGCCCTGCTGCTGCTCAAGGAGGAAGTGGAGGCTGAGTATGTGTGTACATGGAGAAACTGAAGGAGATGAAGGAGGAGTTCGCCTTAGGCGCTCACTCTCTTTGGGAATCCCTACCGCCACAAAGCACAACGCCATGACCTAGAGTATTTTCACGTAGGCCTATCTTATACTCCCTCCGTTCCTAAATACTTGTCTTTCTAGGCATTTCAATAAGTGACTACATATGGAGCAAAATGAGTGAATCTACACTCTAAAATATGTCTACATACATCCGTATGTAGTAATCATTTGAAATGTCTAGAAAGACAAATATTTAGGAACGAAGGGAGTACTTAGCTAATGCATGCAAGCATGGATGGTCCAAGCATGTACGTATATACTGACAATTAGCTAAAACTTGAGAGGGTAAAAGGGCCAGTCTTTGGCCAGGCCAGGCTAATGGATCACCAACTCCGTTAGAAATTATTACGAGGTCACCATTACTTAACAACTCATGTTGGCTTCGTATCCCGACTTGCATCTGCCTTGGCAATGGCGACCAAGAGATAATACCATGAGCTTTTTTGGACAAATATACTAGTTCAATTAATCTTTGCCGTATGTATATACTCACAAATAAATTACATGCATACTATTTGGTAAGAGGGGACTTTCAGCCGTACATGCTATAGTCAGGCTCAACAGAGTGCACCCTGGAAATCTAGCTGAAAGGGACAGAAGCCCAGCGCTTACTTTCTATTGAAGAAGAGGACAACCAATGAAGTGAAGTGGCCAAAGACTCAGACTGTGCTGATCCGGCAGTTTCTCAAAAAAATTATCGAGTTCTCACTACTAGAAAAAGGGCTGCTAGTGGCGCACCTGTTTTCGCTACTAATGGCGCACTACAGGTGCGCCACTAGCACCACGTCATTAGATTTTTTTACTAATGGCGCCATTAGTATAGCCCACGGTGCGTCATTACTATCTGGTATATTAATGGCACACCACGCAGGAGTGCGCCATTAGTAGCAATTTTTTTTCAATTTTTTTAATTTTTTTTTCAATTTTTCTTAATCTCGGGTCACTATGGCTTAATCTCGTGTCAAAACACACTCTGTGGTCAAACTTTCTGGAAAGTCACCCATCCTCACACTACTTCAACCCGAGCATGCTTAACTTCGTAGTTCTATCCAACCCCAGCACCATCTCACTTCACAGACACTTGTTGATATATCTATCATATCAATCCTATTAAACCTTGCTGATGTCTAGGACTTAGTTCATGAGTATGATGAAATTTTGAAAAAATATTTCAAACTTCTCGGTCATATTACGTATCATATTTTGAAAAATAATTCAATTTTTTTTGAAACCAATTTTTTTTCTGTTACTAGTGGCGCACCTAGCATACGGTGCGCCACTAGTAAGTTTGAAATTTTTTGAATTTTTTTGCCTCCGGATCTTAAAATCCCCTTAACTTTTTTTCTGTTAGGTTTTTGGGGATTTTAAAAATGTTTAACGGGGTTTCCCCGTTAAATTTGGATGTAACTTTTCTGTAGATGATTTTTCATATAGAAAACTTTTTAATCCGAGTTCGTGTGCAAAAGTTATGCCTATTTTATAAATTCCAGAGAGATTTTGCAAATAAAGTCGAAATTCATATTTGTAAATTTTCCCAACAACTAGACCACATACCACATGGGAAACTTATTTTCTTTTATTTTTTTAACATTTCCATCAATTTCTTTTATTTTTTAAACTGAAAAGGCGGTCCACAAGGGGGGGGGGGTGTTGCATTCGGTGGAAGTTTTGGGCCAAGTTAGTAATGGCGCACCGTGGGAGTGGTGCGCCATTACTAGTAATGGTGCACCGTGGGAGTGGGAGTGGTGCGCCATTACTAGTTAAACTAGTAATGGCGCACCACACCCACGGTGCATCATTACTAGTTTTGAAAAAAAACAAATTTTGAATTTTTTTGAAAAAAACTTAGTAATGGCGCACCAGTGGACAGTGCCCCATTACTAGTTTTAACTAGTAATGGGGCACTGTCCACTGGTGCGCCATTACTAGTTTTGAAAAAATAAATAAAAAAATTTAAAAAAAATTGAAAAAAAATTACTAGTGGTGCACCATGGATGTGGTGCGCCATTACTAGTTTAACTAGTAATGGTGCACTATCCACTGGTGCGCCATTACTAGTTTTGAAAAAAAATGAAAAAAAAATTGTTACTAATGGCGCACCGTGGATGTGGTGCGCCATTAGTATTTGGACACTAATGGCGCACCTACACATGGTGCGCCATTAGTATATACTAATGGCGCACCACATGTCTGGTGCGCCATTAGTGGCCATATCATCTATAGCCCTTTTCCTAGTAGTGTCTCTTGCACATGATGATCTCTGTTTTTCTTTTACTCCTTCCGCTGCACTAGCAGTGTTGCTTTTAGTTGATCCATATAATGATGTTCTATGTATTTTTCATTCTCAATGAAAACTGCATGGACCGGGCATGAGGGCCTTTTGATCGGAACAAAGTTATCCTCATGAGTTCATTCAGTGGTATTATTTTAAAGCAATCCAGCTACTAATTCAGTATAACTGTATCCGAATTCACGTCCATAATTGTTGTAGTAGAATGTAGTTCGTAGTTAGTATGTAGAATCTTGCACCACAATCCATTTGTACGTGTTCTCTATTCTCTTCCAATGATGGAATTTTGAAAATATATCCTTCAAATATGCACACATCAGTATAGATAAACCACAAATTCAGTTAGATTTTATTTTATGCGTAGTGCTGGTTGGAAAAAACCGGTTCAGATAAAGACCGGGCCATGATGTGATGTCGTGGTGTCAAAACGTGACAACAGATTAAATTTATGAAAATATTATTCTCTCTACGGTGGGGTGTGGAGCTTGTTTTGCAAAGCCGGACACTATCCTTGAGTTCAAAATTTTCTATGGAGTATTCGGAGGAGGAACCCGCCTTGCAATGCCGAATACAATACTGCGCGCCGGACTCATCGTCATTGAAGCCTGGTTCAGGGGCTACTGAGGGAGTCCTGGATTAAGGGGTCTCCGGACAGCCGGACTATTGGACTATGAAGATACAAGATTGAAGACTTCGTCCCGTGTCCGGATGGGACTCTCCTTGGCGTGGAAGGCAAGCTAGGCAATACGGATATGTAGATCTCCTCCCTTGTAACCGACCTTGTGTAACCCTAGCCCCCTCCGGTGTCTATATAAACCAGACGGTTTAGTCCGTAGGACAACAGACAATCATACCATAGGCTAGCTTCTAGGGTTTAGCCTCTACGATCGCATGGTAGATCAACTCTTGTAATACTCATACCATCAAGAACAATCAAGCAGGACGTAGAGTATTACCTCCATGAAGAGGGCCCGAACCTGGGTAAAACATCGTGTCCCCTGCTTCCTGTTACCATCCACCTTAGACGCACAATTCGGGGCCCCCTACCCGAGATCCGCCGGTTTTGACACCGACAGGGGGCGCACCAGCCCCTTGTGGGATGGTGTGTTCCCATACTTGGCCATTAAGCCCATATCTTTGTCGGGGTTTGCCCGAAACCCCTTTTGGTGACCCGGTATCACCCGGAACACTTCTGGTATCCAAATTGTTGGAGATATGCCCTAGAGGCAATCATGTATGATGATATTTCCTATGTGTTTATGAATAAAGTTAGTCCTTGGACATTATCAATGATGTGTATCAGCAAGTACGTGACTTGTTTGTGGGACTATGCATTGTATGATGACTGTCCTAAAAGGTTCCTAGTCGAAAGGGCTGTGTGGACGCACAACCAACTAGACTAGCATATGACACGGTCGATGGCTTGGTCTAACTAGCCATGGAGCATTGGATGCTAACCGGATAATATGGACTTGAAAGGATCTAGTCGGATTCGACATAGTCGGATCCGAGTCGAGATAAGATCCGAGTCGGACAGACCCAACTATGAGACACAGCGATATGTCATCTGTGAGTCTCTAGTACAACATATGTTCTATGTCCTAAGACCTGAGCTGACACATGTACTCGGGATGGTGATAAACTTGCTTTGGGCCGACCAAACACTACTCCGTAACTGGGTAGTTATAAAGGTAGGTTTCGGGTTTGTCCAGAACCATGATGCGATACGTGGTCGAGCAAGATGGGATTTGCCCCTCCGATCAGGAGAGATATACTCTGGGCCCCTCGTGTGATCCGACCAGGATAAGCATGGCCATGCGACAAGGATTATGAGATAATCCGGTTTGTGGTCGGCATCACTGGAACGAGAAAGAGGTCGGGCTAGCACAAGGATGACAGACTTGCCTTGAGCTCGACAACATATATCGTGTGGCAAAAGGAATGGAAGTATCATGTACAGGTTCGCTAACCAGCTTCATAGTCTGCTTGGTGTTGGGCATGCCTTGCTAGAGGCCGCTACCAATCACAGTTCGGAGGTGATCCAAACTGCGACCAAGCCGACTTGAACCTAAGGGGTCGCGCGCTTAAGGGAAGTAACCTACGAGGTCGGATCCGAGGACACTGGTCGGATATGATCCGAACTGTACTCGGATTGTGGCCGGGTAGACTTATGGGCTTTAGGTGCCGGGACCCCGATTCTAAGTCACACCGATCTAGCCTGTAACACCTCATATCACTTTGCGGCCTCACGCACGGTATTCCCACGGGTGTCGCCTTACCATGGCCCGGGACCGTTTGCATCTTTTGGCTCACGTATATGATAGCGTCGCTAGCATCCATATGACAGAGAACCCGGGCCGACATGGCTAGTCGTGAACCCAAAGCGGCACTAACCTATGGAGACAGGCATACATGATTCACATCGAGCATGCCGGTCAGCAGCGTGTGAATCCGGGCTGTAGCACTGGGCTAACAGGACTCCGGGGAACCCGGGCTATAGCAGGCTAGGCAGGACTCCGGATGTCACCGCGTGACATTTTCCCGAAGGGACATACACAGGAATGAAGTGAAACACATGCCGGCCAGTCAAGTGTCCTGAACAGTAGTGCTGGGCTAGCAGGACTCCGGTGAACCGGGCTGTAGCGGACTGTTGGAACCGAGGATTGCCGGACAATCACAGAAACACGAGGAGATGAATTTTGCCGGCGACAAACACCCGCGGCGATGAACGCCCGCCCCGGCAACGAACGCCGGGGCCCTTTTTTTCTCTCTGTATTTCTTCACCTCGGCTCCGCAGCCCCGTTACTATTCCCAAAGTACTGACTCGATTTACAAACAAACTTATGACCATGCTTTGTAGTCCTACAGCAGAGTAGCGCCCACGCACACATGACCCGGCCATGGCCACTAACCCATGCATGCACGCACCACTTCCGGCCACTAGCTAACTAATCCACCCATGCACTAATAAACTTACTTGACCGGCCCACGCAAGTAGGTAGCTTATACATCCGTTGCATGCACGGACTAGTCAACAATGCATGCACTGACTACTGCCACTACGTTACACACGCACGCACATCTACGCCACATCGCCGATGCGTCCTGCGCGTCCCGCCCGTCCCGCGCGCCATCGACACGCCTGACGAACCCGACGAGCCCGACGGCACAAGTGTGTCCCGTCCGTTCCGCGCGTACCCGACGCGCCCGACGAACCCGACTACACATGCCGTGGCTTATTCCAACACACACCCCTTAAGCCACGGCCTAGAGGAGTCCGTCGTCGTCGGTGTTGGCACCGGCCAAGAGAGCCTGCTCCGCCGCCGGTCCTTTCTACAGCTGCGGGCACTCGCGCCGGAAGTGCCCGTGCTCCCCGCACTTGTAGCAGCGCCTGCACCTGTTGCCGCTGCTCCCCGACGCCATGCTGCGCCCGTCGTCATCGTCCCGAGCACTGCCGTGTCGACGCTCCCGTGCTGCCCACTGCGCCGCCGTCATGAGCAGCTGCTCACCCCCGCGCTCGCCGCCGTCTTGTCCACGGCGCCGAACCCGCTCGTCGAACGCCATCGTCGTCACGTCGTGGAACTGCTCGATGCCGGCGACGACGGGGAAGAGGTGATCCGGCACCGTATCCAGCAACTTCTTGACAAGTGCTACGTCGCCCAGCGTCTCCCCGAGGTTGGCATACCTCGCCGCCATCGCCGCGAGCCTCCCACCGTACACGTCGAGCTCCTCGCCGTCCGCCATCTTCATCCGGTCGAATTCGCCGCGCAGCGTCCCCAGCCTCGCCGCGCGGACCCGATCGGCGCCAATGAACCTCACCTTCACGGAGTCCCATACCTCCCTGGCGGTGAGCTTCGTCGACACCTGCAGCAGCACATCCTCCGGCAACGCCCCGAGAAGCAACGCCCGCGCCATCTTGTCCTTCCGCGTGTTCACCGCCGCGTCGCCCGGTGCCACCGCCTCCCATACGGTGTGGACGTCGAGGATCGCCTGCGCCTTGATGGCCCAGACCATGTAGTTGTCCGCAGTCAGCATCGGCATCGCCATCGTCGCCGATACGCCCGCGCCGCCGCCGTGTGGGACGAGCGCCATGGTCGCCAGTGATCGCCCGAATCGAAGCTCTGATAACAATTGTTGGAACCGAGGATTGTCGGACAATCACAGAAACACGAGGAGATGAATTTTGCAGGGCGACAAACACCCGCGGCGATGAACGCCCGCCCCGGCAACGAACGCCGGGGCCCTTTTTTTCTCTCTATATTTCTTCACCTCGGCTCCGCAACCCCGTTACTATTCCCAAAGTACTGACTGGATTTACAAACAAACTTGTGACCATGCTTTGTAGTCCTACAACAGAGTAGCCCCCACGCACACATGACACGGCCATGGCCACTAACCCATGCATGCACGCACCACTTCCGGCCACTAGCTAACTAATTCACCCATGCACTAACAAACTTACTTGACCGGCCCACTCAAGTAGGTAGCTTATCCATCCGTTGCATGCACGGACTAATCAACAATGTATGCACTGACTACTGCCACTACGTCACACACGCACGCACACCTACGCCACGTCGCCGCTGCGTCCCTCGCGTCCCGCCCGTCCCGCGCGCCACCGACACGCCAGACGAGCCCGACGACACAAGTGTGTCCCGTCCGTCCCGCGCGTACCCGACGCGCCCGACGAACCCGACTACACATGCCGTGGCTTATTCCAACACGGACTACTATGGCTCAAGGAAGCGCTAGGCTACATTTCCCCATAAGAGAGGCTGCCAAGGATAAACAACTAGATTGTCGGATCCCACACATGGCAATACACGTCACACGTACGCATAACATGCAAGTATGTGTTGTACAACATGGCATCACAACATAACGCAACTCATATAGATAAAGGCCTAGAAGAGCCACCTAGCATTCAATACAAACAGGGGTCACATGACCCATCATTCAGAGCATACAAGCAACGGAAGCATTACATGTCTGAGTACAGACAACTACAAAATAAAAAGGCTAAGAGGCCTGATTATCTACAAGTCCCTCCCTCCCAAGGGTACAAGATCGTAGCTGAGGTAACAAGCTACTCGTCGAAGTCCAAGCGGTACTACTAGTGAGACAGATGTCTCACCTGCAAAACATAAATAAAGCAAACGTGAGTACAAAGGTACTCAGCAAGACTTACATCAGATCCTATCATACATGCATTTGTATCAAGAAGGTAATGTGGGGTTTAGTTGCAGCAAGCCAGCTTTGACTCAGTGGCTATCCTGTTCTACGACAATGAGAAACTTCTTTGAGGTGAGGCAGTGCACACGAGTCCACTAATAACCACATCAATACACTCTATGGATTCATCCTCGTCTTCTTACGAGAAGGCCATCCATAGCACTCACACTTGTCTTGAGCATTTTAGGGTATCCACTTCAAGTTGTCTATGTACCACGTAAGCATCCAAGAAGTCCATAACCGCGGACACGGCTATTCGAATAGATCATGATAACCTTGCAGGGGTGTACTTCTTCACACACGCTCTCACCACTTATCACCATGTACACGTCATGTACCTCGGCAATCTTCAAGCGGAAGCCTGGCGAGGGTGTCGGCCACGACCTGACTAACCACACGAGTCTCTCATCCAGGTTCAACGCATATTCGGGTTCCATCCGCAAGGAGATCCGGCCGGGGTGTCCCTCACGGCCCCAAATGATGTGAGCAGGGTTCCCAAGCCCACCATCCGGGTGCCACTTGGTACACCGTGCCACTGTGCCTAGTCTGTCCCAAGCCCACCTGGCCGGGTGCCACTTGGTAGACTACTAACACTACCTACAAACACCAAAAACTAGTTGCGACTCCTGGACAGAGATTAAGTTGGTTAATAAGTCGAGAGGGGTCGAGTTACCGGAACCCAATGTGTGGTAGTATCGAGTCATTGGACAACATACATAGTACTCAGTGCTTAAGGACAGTTCTAGTGAGACAACCCACCATGTACTCCTACATGGCCTCTCACTGCTACCTTTACCAAATCGTATTCACACGCTTAACCCTCAACATCAGAACATAGCACTATACTCTAATTCATTCCCAATGAATCAGACCTGACACACTCTAAGCAATAGCAAGCATGTCATGGTAGGAACACAACAGTGGCTTCAATCAACTCCTACACATGCTAGTGGGTTTCAACTAGTTACTGTGGCAATGACAGGTCATGTAGAGGAATGGGTTCAACTACCGCAACACAAAGTAGCAGTTGAATTGTTGTTGTCCTAATGCAATAAATGAGAGCAGGAGCGACAGAGTAGGATTGTATCGGAATGAACAAGGGGGTTTTGCTTGCCTGGTAGATCAACAGGGGGGCACTGCTCCTCTTACAGGTACTCTGGATCGATCTCCGGAGCAGGACCTATCGAGAGGGAACGGTGTCGATAATCAAACACAAGCAGATGCAACAATATGATGCATGATCATGGCATGAATATGTGATGCTGATTGAGCTAATGCAACTAGCTTTTATTTGGATGAAATCCATTCGAACCAAAGATTCAAATGCATCTCCAAAATAAGCTCTTTATATAAGCCATTTTAGTGTTTCACTTATACAGTAGGTATAAGTTGGTTTGACATGCATGAAACTGGTACAGATGGATAGATTTAATTTTTCTGACAATTTTTCATATATAAATTATTTCAATCTGAGCTACGGTTGAATTTATATGAATTTTTGAAGTTTTGAATATATTCTGGAATTTCCTGATTTATTTTAAAAGCAGAAAATGATATATTGCATCAGCATGATGTCAGCACTGCGTCAGCGAGTCAATGGGCCAGCCAGGGTCAAATCTGACCAGCAGGGCCCGCTGGTCAGTGATATAGAGGTTAATCCTGCATTGACTTGTACTTTGACCCGCTGTGGGGCCCGCAGTCAGTGTCTAGAGGTGGTCCAGCTGGTGTGGATTAGTGCTAATGACCTTGCCACGTCGGCTATCACCGGAGTTCGGCCGGCGACAACCAATACCGCGGCGGCGGCTCGCCGGACCTGCGCTACGAGCAGCGGCTGGGCGCGCGGAGACCACAGGGGCGTAGCCAGGGCTCGCCCGCATCCAGGGGCAGGTGGAAGGTGGCGGGGACGCCGGAGCTCACTGGAGCAGAGCTTGCGGCGGTGGCCGGAGTTCGGATGAGCTCGAAATCGACGCGGCAGGGCACAGAAAGAGCCAAAACTGGGTGCGTTTGACTCCTGGGGGTGCACTGAATGAAGTGGTGAGCTCGTACGTGCACTTGCACGGCCGTAGCCATGACGGCGACCTGGCCGGCGGTGAGGTGCTCTCGGCTCCGGTGAAAACGGCGGCTACACGGAGAAATCGATGCGGGGAGGAGGGGGTTCGGTCCGTGAACTCACAGAGAAGAGGATGGGATGATCAGCGTGCTCGGGGGAGGCCCAACGGCGATGAATTTGACGGCGGCGACCTGCGGCATCGACGAGGAATACAACATCAAGGGAAGCTCTGCAGGGCGTCCCGGCTTGCGTGAGTCGTCGGGGAGGTCGAGGAGTACAGCGCGGAGCTAACGGGCTTGTCGGCGGGGTGAGGAGACTACGGTGGGCGCGTCGAACGGCGTCGGTGGCGATGGTGGCGCTCGGGCAGCAGCGGGGAAGAGAGCAGAGGAGGAGAGGGCGACCAGAGGGGAGGGGAGTGGACGAGGGGGGTCGGGGGGTTGCGTGGCGTCGCCTAGACGCGTCTGGGATGAAGCAGGCAGGGAGGAGGTGGCTCGCGCGCGGCGACCACGCGCCCTTCGTCCTCCTGGCAAGAGGAGGAAGATGACAGGGGAGGTGGGGATGGGCCGGGCTGGCCAGCCAGCTGGGCCGGCTTCTCTCCTGGGCCGGGTAAGCCAGGTGAGGTTTTTCCCTTTTGTTTTCTTTTCTATTTTTCTGACATTTGTTTCTGGTTTAGTAAAATACTAAACCAATTTATTTCCTTATGCCAATTTTTGTAGGAGCTGATGGTATTATTCCAGAGTTCCTCCATAACTAGCATAATTTTTGGACATATATTATATATATAACATATATATATCCAATGCAAATAATTACTGCATTAATTCCAAAAGGCCAAAATAAATATCTATGAGCTCCTAATAATATTTGTTTGAATTATAACTCTGACGAGTATTATCAGATAGCAGCATGAACATTTTCTTGGACCTTTTTGGAGCAAATTTTATTGAGTTATTTCCAGAAATAATTTCTGAGGGTTTCACAAATCCCCATTTCAAATTTAAATGGAATTTAAACATGATGCAAACATGAGGGCTAGCCTAGGTCATACCAGAACTAGGGATGTGACATTAGGGTCCGTGCGAGGCCCAAGTGTTGAGCCCGCGACGGACGCCTATGTATATAATGGAGGTGCCGCACACTCACGCGGCTGATCGCTTCGGCGCTGTCACTAGGGTTTGCATGTGTGATTGGACCTAGCAGTCTGCCACACGACGTTCCTCCTGAACGCGCGGATACCGTTAGAGGCATTGCACTTGCGTCGCTCCGGCAAACCTGTACGTGGGCACCGACCACCGGTTGTACGAGGGGGATCGGACGAGGAGGAGACGATCCACGCAGACACGCTGCCCCAACTCTTCTTCTGCTGCACGGTACTGCGCATCTAGTGGTAACAAACTGTGATCCATCTCCCGTAGCATGTTCTTTGTTGTTCTGCGTGTAGGGAATTTTAATTTGCAATCGACGCACCCTACCGTAGATCCCAACAGTGGTATCAGAGCCTCTGCTATAGGATTTGGATTCAGATCATATGCATATTAGATATGTGGAGGCAATAGATGAGATCTGTTGTCATTGATAAGATTGGTTGTGTGCACAGTTGATGAGATCAACTACACATGGGGATCGATGTGGCTATGTTTTCTGTTGATTGGGATCGATGAGGTCGTGACACGATCTACCCCTACCGGTCGGTTATCCGCCATCGGGGTTAACAGTGAAACGTAAATCCGAATCGGATTCGCGATGACCGATGAGATCGGCCATATCAGAGAATTTGGCGTGATCGGAGTTCAGATGTGATCTGTAATTTCCGAAAACGATCACTCAAACCGGTAGAATGCGATTCTATGCATAACTTAATTTTGCAGGGTTGTGTGAATAGTATGGATCATGTGTATGTGATGCATGTGTGTAAATTATACATGACCTGCGTGTCATGTTTGTCAGCCGGCAGGAGCCAAAGTGTTGTCATTATATTGTATAACGACCTGCGTGTCGACTTGTGACTCTATGTAAAATTCATTACTAGATGTAGTAGTTGGATAATAGAGATTAGGTTGGTGGCTTGGCGTCTCGGCGTGACAAACAAGATGGAGTTCCTAGATGGTCATCGGAGTCGGAGCCAACCTGGAAGAACATCCATGAAGGAGCCATACTATTTCACAATATGTGTTTATTTGTGATTGATATGCTTCCTTGTTTTCTATGCATGTCAGAATGGTAGAAAGACCCCTCATGAATATCAAGCGAATTGTCATCCCCGATGTTGCACCTTCGCACGTCAAGTACGTCTAGTAGTGGGCTCATAAAATTGGGGTGATGCTAGGTGTCCTTGAACTGAAGGGTTCGTGTCGAACACGGACATGCACTGCATTAGGTTGACTTGACAAGGCTATCAAAACTGTTTTGGGCCTTGTGGCAAAAGAGGTCGGGAGCCGGGGTATGAGATACCTACCCGGATACGATTAGCAAGGAGTTGCTTACCGGATAGGCATGTTGTCTAGCAGTGATGCTAAAGCTCACTAGTCGCATGTGCTAGTTGCATCCTGAATCACTGAGAGTTTGCGGAGGGATGCTGACTTCAGTGGGAGTATTTCTGTTTAAGGCTAGAATTACTCTACATAAACACATTGCTTAGTGATTGCATATTTTTGTGTTGTAGATCAATGGCACCACCTGCTCAACCCAACTTTGCATTGAAATCAATTCTGGAAAAGGATAAACTGAATGGAACAAACTTTACTACCTGGTATAGAAATTTGAGAATTTTTCTCAAGCATGATAAAAATTAACATATTCTAGAGGATCCGCTTCGAGAGGAACCTGCCGATAATGCTAGTACCACAACCAAGAATGCCTACCAGAAACTCGTTGATGAATCAAACGAGATCAGTTGCCTCATGCTAGCTTGTATGGAGCCCGATTTGCAGCAGCATTTCAAAGACGTTGGGTCTTTCGATATGAACGAGAGTCTCAAGAGCATTTTTCAAGTGCAGGCTAGGACCGAAAGGTTCAACATCTAGCGATCCTTGATGGATTGTAAGCTGAAGGAAGGTGATCCACTGAGCCCGCATGTGATCAAAATGATCGGATATGTGCAAGCTTTGGATCGGTTGGGCTTCTCGCACTTGGATGCGAATCATGCTTGCTCGGCAAGATGACTAAGTCTCCTTTCGCAAAGAGTTGTGAGAGGGCATCCGAGCTGTTGGAACTGATACGCAGTGATGTGTCTGGACCAATGAGCACAACTGCCAGAGGTGGCTGTCAGTACTTTGTGACTTTTACTGACGACTTGAGTAGATACGGATATATCTATTTGATGAGGCACAAGTGAGAGACTTTTGAAAAGTTCAAAGAGTTTCAAGACGAGGTGGAGAATCAGCTCGACAAGACTATAAAACTGTTGGAAATATGCCCTAGAGGCAATAATAAAAGCATTATTATTATATTTCCTTGTTCATGATAATTGTCTTTATTCATGCTATAATTGTGTTATCCGGAAATCGTAATACATGTGTGAATAACAGACACCGACATGTCCCTAGTGAGCCTCTAGTTGACTAGCTCGTTGATCAACAGATAGTCATGGTTTCCTGACTATGGACACTGGATGTCATTGATAACGAGATCACATCATTGGGAGAATGATGTGATGGACAAGACCCAATCCTAAACATAGCACAAGATCGTATAGTTCGTTTGCTAGAGTTTTCCAATGTCAAGTATCTTTTCCTTAGACCATGAGATCTTGTAACTCCCGGATACCGTAGGAGTGCTTTGGGTATGCCAAACGTCACAACGTAACTGGGTGACTATAAAGGTAGACTACGGGTATCTCCGAAAGTGTCTGTTGGGTGACATGGATCAAGACTGGGATTTGTCACTCCGTATGACGGAGAGGTATCACTGGGCCCACTCGGTAATGCATCATCATAATGAGCTCAGAGTGACCAAGTGTCTGGTCACGGGATCATGCATTACGGTACGAGTAAAGTGACTTGCCGGTAACGAGATTGAACGAGGTATTGGGATACCGACGATCGAATCTCGGGCAAGTAACATATCGATAGACAAAGGGAATAGCGTACGGGATTGATTAAATCCTCGACATCGTGGTTCATCCGATGAGATCATCGTGGAGCATGTGGGAGCCAACATGGGTATCCAGATCCCGCTGTTGGTTATTGACCGGAGAGTCGTCTCGGTCATGTCTGCTTGTCTCCCGAACCCGTAGTGTCTACACACTTAAGGTTCGGTGACGCTAGGGTTATGAAGATATGTATATGCAGAAACCCGAATGTTGTTCGGAGTCCCGGATGAGATCCCGGACATCACGAGGAGTTCCGGAATGGTCCGGAGGTAAAGAATTATATATAGGAAGTGCTATTTCGGGCATCGGGACAAGTTTCGGGGTTATCGGTATTGTACCGGGACCACCGGAAGGGTCCCGGGGGTCCACCGGGTGGGGCCACCTGTCCCGGGGGGCCACATGGGCTGTAGGGGGTGCGCCTTGGCCTAGATGGGCCAAGGGCACCAGCCCCTATAGGCCCATGCGCCTAGGGTTTCCACCATGGAAGAGTCCATGTGGTGGAAG
>NC_041384.1:695984059-695992834 GCF_002162155.2 Triticum dicoccoides
AGGGAAACCTCCCCTTGGCCGCCGCCCCCCCTAGTAGATGCCATCTACTAGGGCCAGCGCCCCCCCTTGGCACCCCTATATATAGTGGGGGGGAGAGGAGGGATTTTACACCAGCCCCTGGCGCCTCCACCTCCCCCCGTTACGTCTCTCCCTCGTAGTCTCGGCGAAGCCCTGCTGCTGTGACGCCCTGCATCCACCACCACGCCGTCGTGCTGCTGGATCTTGATCAACCTCTCCTTCCCCCTTGCTGGATCAAGAAGGAGAAGACGTCTCCCGTCCCGTACGTGTGTTGAACGCGGAGGTGCCGTCCGTTCGGCGCTGGTCATCGGTGATTTGGATCACGTCGAGTACGACTACATCATCACCGTTCTTTTGAATGCTTCCGCTCGCGATCTACAAAGGTATGTAGATGCATCTAATCACTCGTTGCTAGATGAACTCCTAGATGATCTTGGTGAAACGAGTAGGAAAATTTTTGTTTTCTGCAACGTTACTCAACAGTGGTATCAGAGCTAGGTCTATGCGTAGTTCTTCTTGCGCGAGTAGAACACAATTTGTTGTGGGCGTAGATTTGTCAACTTTCTTGCCGTTACTAGTCCTTTCTTGCTTCAGCGGTATTGTGGGATGAAGCGGCCCGGACCAACCTTACACGTACGCTTACGTGAGACCGGTTTCTCCGACTAACATGCACTAGTTGCATAAGGTGGCTGGCGGGTGTCTGTCTCTCCTACTTTAGTTGGAGCGGAATCGATGAACAGGGTCCTTGTGAAGGGTAAATAGAAGTTGACAAATCACGTTGTGGCTTTAACGTAGGTAAGAAAACGTTCTTGCTAGAACCCTAATTCAGCCACGTAAAAACTTGCAACAACAATTAGAGGACGTCTAACTTGTTTTTGCAGCAAGTGGTTTGTGATATGATATGGCCAAAGTTGTGGTGAATGATGAATGATCTATATGTGATGTATGAGATGTTCATGCTATTGTAATAGGAATCACGACTTGCATGTCGATGAGTATGACAACCGGCAGGAGCCATAGGAGTTGTCTTTATTCTTTTATATGACCTGCGTGTCATCAAGAAACGCCATGTAAATTACTTTACTTTATTGCTAAACGCGTTAGCCATAGTAGTAGAAGTAATAGTTGGCGAGCAACTTCATGGAGACACGATGATGGAGATCATGATGATGGAGATCATGGTGTCAAGCCGGTGACAAGATGATCATGGAGCCCCAAGATGGAGATCAAAGGAGCTATGTGATATTGGCCATATCATGTCACGTTTATTATTTGATTGCATGTGATGTTTATCATGTTTTGCATCTTGTTTACTTAGAACGACGGTAGTAAATAAGGTGATCCCTCATACTAATTTCAAGAAGTGTTCCCCCTAACTGTGCACCATTGCGACAGTTCGCTGTTTCAAAACACCACGTGATGATTGGGAGTTTTATTCAGACGTTCACATACAACGGGTGTAAGACAGATTTACACATGCAAACACTTAGGTTGACTTGACGAGCCTAGCATGTGCAGACATGGCCTCGGAACACGGAAGACCGAAAGGTCGAGCATGAGTCGTATAGAAGATACGATCAACATGAAGATGTTCACCGATGTTGACTAGTCCGTCTCACGTGATGATCGGACACGGTCTAGTTTAACTCGGATCATGTAATACTTAGATGACTAGAGGGATGTCTAATCTAAGTGGGAGTTCATTAATAATTTGATTAGTTGAACTTAATTATCATGAACTTAGTCTAAATATTTTACAATATGTCTTGTAGATTAAATGGCCAACGTAGTCCTCAACTTCAACGCGTTCCTAGAGAAAACCAAGCTGAAAGACGATGGCAGCAACTATACGGACTGGGTCCGGAACCTGAGGATCATCCTCATAGCTGCCAAGAAAGATTATGTCCTACAAGCACCGCTTGGTGACGCACCCGTTCTCCCTGCAGAACAAGATGTTATGAACGCTTGGCAGGCACGTTTCGATGACTACCCCCTCGTTCAGTGCGGCATGCTTTACAGCCTAGAGCCGGGGCTCCAAAAGCGTTTTGAGAGACATGGAGCATATGAGATGTTCGAAGAGCTGAAAATGGTTTTCCAAGCTCATGCCCGGGTCGAGAGATATGAAGTCTCCGACAAATTCTTCAGCTGTAAGATGGAGGAAAACAGTTCTGTCAGTGAGCACATACTCACTATGTCTGGGTTGCATAACCGCTTGACTCAGCTGGGAGTTAATCTCCCGGATGATGCGGTCATTGACAGAATCCTCCAGTCGCTTCCACCAAGCTACAAGAGCTTTGTGATGAACTTCAATATGCAGGGGATGGAAAAGACCATTCCTGAAGTATTTGCTATGCTGAAATCAGCAGAGGTAGAAGTCAGGAAGGAACATCAAGTGTTGATGGTCAATAAAACCACTAAGTTCAAGAAAGGCAAGGGTAAAAAGAACTTCAAGAAGGACGGCAAGGAGGTTGCCGCGCCCGGCAAGCAAGCTGCCGGGAAGAAGCCAAAGAATGGACCCAAGCCCGAGACTGAGTGATTTTATTGCAAGGGAAGCGGTCACTGGAAGTGGAACTGCCCTAAGTACTTAGCGGATAAGAAGGCCGGCAAAACAAAAGGTATATGTGATATACATGTAATTGATGTGTACCTTACTAGTGCCCGTAGTAGCTCATGGGTATTTGATACCGGTGCAGTTGCTCACATATGTAACTCAAAGCAGGGGCTGTGGAATAAGCGGAAACTGGCAAAGGACGAGGTGACGATGCGCGTCGGGAATGGTTCCAAGGTCAATGTGATCGCCGTCGGCACGCTACCTCTGCATCTCCCTTCGGGATTAGTTTTAAACCTTAATAATTGTTATTTAGTGCCAGCTTTGAGCATGAACATTGTATCAGGATCTCGTTTAATTCGAGATGGTACTCTTTTAAATCTGAGAATAATGGTTGTTCCATTTTATGAGAATGTTTTATGGTCATGCTCCTATGGTGAATGGTTTATTCTTTATGAATCTCGAACGTGATGCTACACATGTTCATAATGTGAGTACCAAAAGAAGTAAGGTTGATAATGATAGTCCCACATACTTGTGGCACTGCCGCCTTGGTCACATAGGTGTCAAACGCATGAAGAAGCTCCATGCTGATGGACTTTTAGAGTCTCTTGATTGTGAGTCATTTGACACATGCGAACCATGCCTTATGGGTAAAATGACCAAGACTCCGTTCTCAGGAACAATGGAGCGAGCAACCGACTTATTGGAAATCATACATACTGATGTGTGCGGTCCAATGAGTGTTGAGGCTCGCGGTGGCTATCGTTATGTTCTCACCCTCACTGATGATTTAAGTAGGTATGGGTATATCTACTTAATGAAACACAAGTCTGAAACCTTTGAAAAGTTCAAGAAATTTCAGAGTGAGGTTGAAAATCAACGTGACAGGAAAATCAAGTTTCTACGATCAGATCGTGAAGGAGAATACTTGAGTCACGAGTTTGGGGCACACTTAAGAAAATGTGGAATAGTTTCACAACTCACGCCGCCTGGAACACCTCAGCGTAATGGTGTGTCCGTACGTCGTAATCGCACTCTGTTAGATATGGTGCGATCTATGATGTCTCTTACCGATTTACCGCTTTCTTTTTGGGGCTATGCTTTAGAGACTGCCACATTCACTTTAAATAGGGCTCCGTCGAAATCCGTTGAGACGACACCGTATGAATTGTGGTTTGGGAAGAAACCTAAGCTGTCGTTTCTAAAAGTTTGGGTATGCGATGCTTATGTCAAGAAACTTCAACCTGAAAAGCTCGAACCCAAGTCGGAAAAATGCGTCTTCATAGGATACCCAAAAGAAACTATTGGGTACACCTTCTACCTCAGATCCGAAGGCAAGATCTTTGTTGCCAAGAATGGGTCCTTTCTGGAGAAAGAGTTTCTCTCGAAAGAAGTAAGTGGGAGGAAAGTAGAGCTTGATGAAGTATTACCTCTTGAACCGGAAAATGGCGCAACTCAAGAAAATGTTTCTGAGGTGCCTGCACCGACTAGAGAGGAAGTTAATGACAATGATCAAGATACTTCTGATCAAGCCCCTACTGAAATTCGAAGGTCCATAAGGACACGTTCCGCACCAGAGTGGTACGGCAACCCTGTCTTGGAAATCATGCTGTTAGACAACGGTGAACCTTCGAACTATGAAGAAGCGATGGCGGGCCCGGATTCCGACAAATGGCTGGAAGCCATGAAATCCGAGATAGGATCCATGTATGAAAACAAAGTATGGACTTTGACTGACTTGCCCGTTGAGCGGCGAGCCATAGAAAATAAATGGATCTTTAAGAAGAAGACAGACGCGGATGGAAATGTGACCATCTATAAAGCTCGGCTTGTCGCTAAGGGTTATCGACAAGTTCAAGGGGTTGACTACGATGAGACTTTCTCGCCGGTAGCGAAGCTGAAGTCCGTCCGAATCATGTTAGCAATTGCCGCATTCTATGATTACGAAATATGGCAAATGGACGTCAAAACGGCATTCCTTAATGGTTTCCTTAAGGAAGAATTGTATATGATACAGCCGGAAGGTTTTGTCGATCCTAAGAATGCTGACAAAGTGTGCAAGCTCCAACGCTCGATTTATGGGCTGGTGCAAGCATCTCGGAGTTGGAACATTCGCTTTGATGAGATGATCAAAGCGTTTGGGTTTACACAGACTTATGGAGAAGCCTGCGTTTACAAGAAAGTGAGTGGGAGCTCTGTAGCATTTCTCATATTATATGTAGATGACATACTTTTGATGGGAAATGATATAGAACTCTTGGACAGCATCAAGGCCTACTTGAATAAAAGTTTTTCAATGAAGGACCTTGGAGAAGCTGCTTATATATTAGGCATCAAAATCTATAGAGATAGATCAAGACGCCTCATAGGTCTTTCACAAAGCACATACCTTGATAAGATATTGAAGAAGTTCAATATGGATCAATTCAAGAAGGGGTTCTTGCCTGTGTTACAAGGTATGAAATTGAGCTCAGCTCAATGTCCGACCACGACAGAAGATATAGAAGAGATGAGCGTCATCCCCTATGCCTCAGCCATAGGTTCTATTATGTATGCCATGCTGTGTACCAGACCTGATGTTAACCTTGCCGTCATTTTGGTAGGAAGGTACCAAAGTAATCCCGGCAAGGAACACTGGACAGCGGTCAAGAATATCCTGAAGTACCTGAAAAGGACTAAGGAAATGTTTCTCGTTTATGGAGGTGACGAAGAGCTCGTCGTAAAGGGTTACGTCGACGCTAGCTTCGACACAGATCTGGATGACTCTAAGTCACAAATCGGATACGTGTATATTTTGAATGGTGGGGCAGTAAGCTGGTGCAGTTGCAAGCAAAGCGTCGTGGCGGGATCTACATGTGAAGCGGAGTACATGGCAGCCTCGGAGGCAGCACATGAAGCAATATGGGTGAAGGAGTTCATCACCGACCTAGGAGTCATACCCAATGCGTCGGGGCCGATCAAGCTCTTCTGTGACAACACTGGAGCTATTGCACTTGCCAAGGAGCCCAGGTTTCACAAGAAGACAAGGCACATCAAGCGTCGCTTCAACTCCATTCGTGAAAATGTTCAAGATGGAGACATAGAGATTTGTAAAGTACATACGGACCTGAATATAGTAGATCCGTTGACTAAACCTCTCCCTAGAGCAAAACATGATCAACACCAGAATTCTATGGGTGTTCGATTCATCACAATGTAACTAGATTATTGACTCTAGTGCAAGTGGGAGACTGTTGGAAATATGCCCTAGAGGCAATAATAAAAGCATTATTATTATATTTCCTTGTTCATGATAATTGTCTTTATTCATGCTATAATTGTGTTATCCGGAAATCGTAATACATGTGTGAATAACAGACACCGACATGTCCCTAGTGAGCCTCTAGTTGACTAGCTCGTTGATCAACAGATAGTCATGGTTTCCTGACTATGGACACTGGATGTCATTGATAACGAGATCACATCATTGGGAGAATGATGTGATGGACAAGACCCAATCCTAAACATAGCACAAGATCGTATAGTTCGTTTGCTAGAGTTTTCCAATGTCAAGTATCTTTTCCTTAGACCATGAGATCGTGTAACTCCCAGATACCGTAGGAGTGCTTTGGGTATGCCAAACGTCACAACGTAACTGGGTGACTATAAAGGTAGACTACGGGTATCTCCGAAAGTGTCTGTTGGGTGACATGGATCAAGACTGGGATTTGTCACTCCGTATGACGAAGAGGTATCACTGGGCCCACTCGGTAATGCATCATCATAATGAGCTCAGAGTGACCAAGTGTCTGGTCACGGGATCATGCATTACGGTACGAGTAAAGTGACTTGCCGGTAACGAGATTGAACGAGGTATTGGGATACCGACGATCGAATCTCGGGCAAGTAACATATCGATAGACAAAGGGAATAGCGTACGGGATTGATTAAATCCTCGACATCGTGGTTCATCCGATGAGATCATCGTGGAGCATGTGGGAGCCAACATGGGTATCCAGATCCCGCTGTTGGTTATTGACCGGAGAGTCGTCTCGGTCATGTCTGCTTGTCTCCCGAACCCGTAGGGTCTACACACTTAAGGTTCGGTGATGCTAGGGTTATGAAGATATGTATATGCAGAAACCCGAATGTTGTTCGGAGTCCCGGATGAGATCCCGGACGTCACGAGGAGTTCCGGAATGGCCCGGAGGTAAAGAATTATATATAGGAAGTGCTATTTCGGGCATCGGGACAAGTTTCGGGGTTATCGGTATTGTACCGGGACCACCGGAAGGGTCCCGGGGGTCCACCGGGTGGGGCCACCTGTCCCGGGGGCCACATGGGCTGTAGGGGGTGCGCCTTGGCCTAGATGGGCCAAGGGCACCAGCCCCTATAGGCCCATGCGCCTAGGGTTTCCACCATGGAAGAGTCCATGTGGTGGAAGGCACCCCTAGGTGCCTTGGGGGGGAGGGAAACCTCCCCTTGGCCGCCGCCCCCCTAGTAGATGCCATCTACTAGGGCCGGCGCCCCCCCCCTTGGCACCCCTATATATAGTGGGGGGGAGAGGAGGGATTTTACACCAGCCCCTGGCGCCTCCACCTCCCCCCGTTACGTCTCTCCCTCGTAGTCTCGGCGAAGCCCTGCTGCTATGACGCCCTGCATCCACCACCACGCCGTCGTGCTGCTGGATCTTCATCAACCTCTCCTTCCCCCTTGCTGGATCAAGAAGGAGAAGACGTCTCCCGTCCCGTACGTGTGTTGAACGCGGAGGTGCCGTCCGTTCGGCGCTGGTCATCGGTGATTTGGATCATGTCGAGTACGACTACATCATCACCGTTCTTTTGAACGCTTCCGCTCGCGATCTACAAAGGTATGTAGATGCATCTAATCACTCGTTGCTAGATGAACTCCTAGATGATCTTGGTGAAACGAGTAGGAAAATTTTTGTTTTCTGCAACGTTACTCAACAAAAACTTCTACGATCTGATCGTGGAGGTGAGTACATGAGCCAGGAGTTTGATGATCATCTGAAAAGCAGAGGTATAGTACCTCAGCTCACACCTCCGGGTACGCCACAGAGAAATGGTGTATCAGAACGGAGGAATCGCACCTTGTTGTACATGGTTCGATCTATGATGATCAAGTTGGATTTACCCTTGTCATTCTAGGGATACGCTCTAGAAACTGCAGCTTTCACACTTAATAGGGTACCATCAAAATCCGTAGACAAGACACCACATGAGATGTGGACGAGGAAGCACTACAAAAAAAAGACACATCCGTGACATTTTGGGCCGAACGAAAAAAAATTATGTCATACATATGACACTTCTATGAGGATAATTGTGACAAAACCCGGTATCACATAGATGTGGTGGGCTCCTACTTCTATGACAAAAAATCATGACAGAAAATGGGCTTTTCGTCCTGGGCGGGCCGGAGACGCAGCTGCATGACATTCTTTGGGCGGTCCATGACGGAAGAAACCGTGGTAGAAGCGAGGGCGAGGAAAATTTCGGGGAGTTCCCGGTTACGGTGGGAGGTCGGGGGCCGAGCGATGCGCGTTTCTCTCGTACATGTATGCGCGTGTGTGCGAGGCGTTGGCTCTAACTGAACCCGAGCGAGGCATTGGGCTCTAACTGAACCCGAACAATTGGATTGCAGGCTGCGCGTTACTGAACCCGAGCGATCGCTCGATGGTTGTTAACTCAACCCGATCGAGTGATTCCTTCGCTACTGCTGCTAACTGAAGCCGATCGATTGGATGAACAGTGAGCGTTGCGGGGGGGTTGGATGAACAGTGAGCGGTTGCGTTGCCTCTGGATGAACACGACCCCCTGGTGTGGAGGGCTGGATGAACAGTAGACGGTGGAGCGGTGCCCGTGGAGGGGTGGTTGAACAGGACCCCGTGGTGTGGAGGGCTGGATGAACAGTAGCCGGTGGAGTAGCACGCGATGGAGGCTGGATGAACAGGAGCCCGTGGAGGCTAGAGGAGGTCGACGGTAGCCCGTGGAGGCTGGAGGAGGTCGACGATGGAGATGAACAGTATCCCGTGGAGTCCCGTTTTGCGGTACGCCACACCCCTCCCGATGAACAGGACCCCCGTTTCAACCCTAGCGCTCCAACACAAGTCCGTTTTGTCCGTTTTGAGGTACGCCACACCCCTCCCGATCAACAGGACCCCCGTTTCGACCGTAGGAGGTCCGTTTCCTCCGTTTTGTGGTACG
>NC_041384.1:695993140-696010668 GCF_002162155.2 Triticum dicoccoides
TTTGCGGTACGCCACACCCCTCCCGATGAACAGGACCCCCGTTTCAACCCTAGCGCTCCAACACAAGTCCGTTTTGTCCGTTTTGAGGTACGCCACACCCCTCCCGATCAACAGGACCCCCGTTTCGACCGTAGGTGGTCCGTTTCCTCCGTTTTGTGGTACGCCACACCCCTCCCGATCAACAGGACCCTCGTTTCGACTGTAGGAGGTCTGTTTCCTCCGTTCTGCGGTACGCCAGGCCTCATTTCCATCGCCTGTTCCGTCCAAGCCATCCCGATGAACACGACCACGCATTCCGTTCCGACCTAGCCGGTTGGCTCCCACGCGTTCCGTTGCCTCCCGATGAACACGACGCATTCCGTTGCCTCCCGATGAACATGACGCATTCCATTGCCTCCCGATGAACACGACGCATTCCGTTGCCTCCCCATGAACACGACGCATTCCGTTGCCTCCCCATGAACACGACGACGATGTTGTTTCTCCGTTCCGACCTAGCCATGTACACGAGCCCTGGCCGTACGTATGCGCGAGTAGGCGTTCGAGACCCTGCTCGTATGTACACATATGTGGCCGTATTTTCTTTCTCGCACCCTGGCCGCTGTACGTACGTGTACATGCTACGTGCGCGCCTCTACTAGGACACATGCGTGCCTCTACTACGACACGTGCGCGCCTCTACATCGACCAGTATGTATGTACACGTTCGCGACCAGAATGACAACGCTACGTACGCTTCAACCAGGTGGGTCCCGACTGTCAGGCACTTCCTTGCCAGCGAAGACGTAGCTGGTGGGTCCCAGCAGTCAGGGGGCGAATCATTGTTTTTTCCCGGACGGACTTCCTTGCGTGCGAAGATGTAGCTGGTGGGTCCCAGCAGTCAGGGGCAAATGTTTTTTTGCAAGATACGATGGCCCGTCCGGTGGGTCCCCGCTGTCAGGTGGAGGAATAATTATTTTGCACATAATAAGGAGGCACTTCCTTGTTGCGGCCATGGACCCAGCTGTCAGCCTCTCCACGTACAGTCCACGTCCGATGGAAGCCGTTCCTTGACCACGTTGACCACGCCGCGCCGAGAGCACCAGGGCGGTGGACGACGGCGAGGCCTAGGAAGGGGACGACGTGGAGCCGGGGAAGACACGACAGTGGATGCACACGCGGAGAGGAGTACGAGGGTTCACTGGTTCGGCTGCGCTGCCGTCGTGGGTGAGTGGAGGGATGGCCTGGCCAGCGGTGGGGGTTGTAGGGGGCGGTGAGGCCTCCGCGGAAGCACAGCCGGCCACGGGAGGCAGGAGCAGGCGGCACGACCGGCACTGCTTTGGGCGGCTGGAGCAAGAAGACCAGAGGTTGAAGAAGCACGACGGCCGTTGGATGGACATCGTACGGTCACTGCAGCTAGAATCGTTTATATTGACTAAGTTGACAAAGTTGGTACGTCAACTTAGTAGGCCCACATGTCAGCTTCTGAAACGGTGCGCCTAGATGTTAGGGGGAGGAATCATTTTTTGGGCGGGTAAAGCTAGAATATCTGAGATTGTAGAAGAAGCATGGCATCCGTTGGATGGACATCCAACGGCCATTGCTGCTAGAACCGTGTGTTGACTATAAGTTGCCAAAGCCTTGCATACATGTCAACTCTGTTTTTTAGGGGACGCATCAACTTAGTAAGGCCAGAAGTGTGTGGCAGAGAACTTATAGCCCATTTGAGATTTGTAAAAATGTGTAGCCCATTTTTGAATTCTAATGGAATTTACTACAGCCCATTTATAGTTTGTTAAAAGTACAGCCCGTTTCAACCAACCGTTCAAAACAGAATTCAATAAAATTTCCCACATTTTGATGGGATCCGAAATATTTTTATCCCAAAATTTCTAGTCAGATTAAATACAATTTCAATATAAATTTATATTACGTAAAAATCCAACGAAACATTGCGCTCGCAACGATTAATGAAATTAAAATTTTCAATATCCAAAAATAATATTTTATAAAGTAATCACGTGTTTGGTGCATTTTTTTATAGTTACTGCCCAGTTTTTATAATTACATCCCATTGATTATTTCTTAAAGCCCATTTTCTTGTTAAGCCTAATGCATCCCTCCTAGGAAAGATTTACAGCCCAGCAGGGCGGAGAATAACAACTTGACCTTGCCTGGGTATTCCTAAAAAAAGTATAGCTCCACTAGCCATTTTCAGCTTGAAAAAAAATAATATCTGTCCTGGGCTAGACGGGCCATAGCCTGCCCAGTTAATACCTGCAGCGATATTTTCGTTGTTGTTCAGATGAGAAAAAATTAATATCTAGGCTAAATATGGAAAAACTCTGCAGTGCTCACACCACAAAAACACAAATACTGCTCGAGCTGCTTGGTCCCAGCTGTCGGCCGCTTCTTGTGCAATTCTCTCGTTTATTGAGTACTCCCTCCTTTCCAGTTTATAAGGCTCAATTCAACAATCTCACCAACCAAGGTAGATGATGAGTGGTAGAATATTTTTTGTAGTTCGCAAAAGCACCCAATTAATGCTCTTCTTTTCCTCAAAAAATTATGTTTAAGAATGCATTTATTGCAATGCATGCATGCATAAAGTGCATGCATTGGTCAGTTTTCTCTTAATACTTGCATGCAATGATTTAATGCACCTTGAAGTCTGAACATGTGATGGGGAACAACCAAATTGAGCCTTATAAAATGGAAAAACTAAAATTTTGAGATAAGCCCTATAAACCGGAAAGGAGGGACTACTACATAGGTTGACAATGGTGTGGGACCGTGATGTCAGGAAACCAGGAGGAAGGAAAATAAATTATAGTTATATATAATAAGGAGGCACTTGCGTACGTGAGGCTATGGACCTGGTGGGTCCCCATTGTCATCCTCTCCGAGTAAAGTCATCTCCTCGCACGCGCGCGCTTTGCTCCCGAAACAGTTAGCGCCACCCACCCCGCTTCCCGGTGCAGGCGATTGCTCCGCCTTCAAACGACACAAGTGCCATCCGTCCGTCCATCTGCCACCCACATTAATGATACGTGGTTGCCGAGGCGGCTACTCCGGCGCCACACGTCCGTCCCTCCGCCCGCCCACCATTGCTATATAAACTGCTGCGCCGGCCATAGCCGCAGTCATCCGCATCCGTTCCCTTTCTCCTGCCCACCATGGCTTCCTCGCGCTCCAGCGCTCTTCGGGACGGGCGGACGACGGACCACAAGGAGATGGCAGCCATTGCTGCCGACTGGCTGGCCGGCAGGCAGCCGGAGGACGACGACGTCCCAATGGAGAACATGGTAGTCGACGATCCGGCGCCAACCCCCTCTTCCGCGCCATCCTCGCCGGTGCATTGCACCATGACCATCGGCGAGGCCTGTGCCCAATATATGGATAGGGTGAGGCAGATGCGTGAGGAGCAGTTCCGGGAGGCATAGGCTGACGCCGCCTACAACCAGCATCTCCTCCAGGAGCACCTGCAGGCGGATGAGCAGATCACCGCGGAGCGGGTGAAGCAGGAGGCGCTGCTTGACTCGTACCGCTCCGCCCGCAAGGGCCGCCTCGAGCGCTGACGGTACCGCATGCAGGTGGCGGAGGCTGCGGCCGCCTATAAAGAGGCTAGCAAAGAGGGCGATGAAGCGGGCGAGGCGTTGTTTGGCGAGACCGAGGACGAGGCAGAGGACAATGTCGGCTCCAACGAGTCCCCGCTCCGCTGGCGTCAACGAGGCCCTGCTCCGCCGAGGCCCCGCGACGCCAACAACGAGGCAGAGGACACTATCGGCTCCGCCGAGGCCCCGCCCCGCCAACAACAAGGCAGAGGACGTCGCCGGCTCCGCCGAGGCCCCGCCCTGCTGCCAATGAGGCCGCGCCACACAAAAAACGAGGAAGAGTATAACACGGTAGGTCGCCGCCGCTCGGGTCCAAGTAACGCCACCGCTGCTACCCTCCGGTTGAAGCCAAGCTAGGCGGGTTGACCATTGACGGTCGGTTAGCTTCTTAGCGGCGACGTGGAGTCGGAGAGCTGCGCTGGAGAAGAACGCTGCTTCTACTTAACTGCTGGTGCAGTTGGCTGACTGACATGTGGGCCCAACAGGCCACATGTCAGTTATGCAACTGCACCTACAGTTAAGTCACTAAAGCTTCTGTTCGGCTCAGTGGGACACAGGTGGGTAGCTTCGGTTAATTAATTATACCTCCAGTGCACCCCTTTTTAGTTGAAGAATGTATGAGATGTAATGAAATCCGGCATCTTTATATGAAATCGACCGTGTATGAATGAATTTATTGCGATTAGTTCAAATTCCTGTATCACTAGCATTGGATGAACATGCAAAACAATACGTACTAGCATTATTCCCAGGGTGATCACCTCAGTTGCAATAGTTTCACATGTACTCCCTCCAGTCCTTTCTAGTCTGCATACAAGTTTTGTCTGCAATCAAAGTATCTCTACTTTGACCAATCTTATACAAAAAAGTATGCACTTTCACAATGTGCGAAGTAAAAAGGAACAAAAGGAGTACAAAGAGTTTGAGCAGCATTTTAGCGTTTCTGTACATTGCAATCAAACACACAGGCCAGGCAATTCATAGAGAACATTCAAAACAATCAATGATTATGCATCTCAGCGACTCACGTGTCAGAGGCAGTATTTACTTCACAACTAAAGAATAAAGAAAAAATTGATCGACGCTGCTGACAGCAAAAGGCATCCCATTCGAAAATATCAAACGCATGTCTTGCTAAAATCAATGAGCAAAATTTGACAAGGTTGTCCCACTCCAAAATATCAAATGCCTACGATTGTGGAATGGGCAGGATTTGCCATTAGTTCGGACATTGACATGGCACCTCATGCTAAATAAACCAGCTGTTCTTTTTGTGCAGTTCCACCAAAATCAACCAAATTTGCGCGTAGCTTGTATGATTTCGCCCTTATATTTTGCAATGCCTTGAACTTATCGGCACCTCCTTTCTTGTGGTGGAAATGAATGATTCGATGTATTCATGAACATCTTGTGCGATTCCCATTGAAATCAAGCTAAGCACCCCTGTTTGCACAAATACAAAAAAGTGATTAGTATAAAGCAAACTGTACTATGAATTGATAGTTTCAACAGGCACATACATGGTCCATGTAGAGCACACTTTTAGAAAAATGGAACTCACCAGAAAGAATCCTAGAACAACATTGTACTCGTGCATCACAGCAAAAAAATGGAGATTTGTTAGTCCTTCTGAGCTGAAGTTAGTTTGGTCTTGTGGGGAGTAATGCAACCATCCTTCAACTGCTCCTTCTGATGAGAAGATAGACAGGGCTTCTTCATTCTGGCATAATCGGAA
Source organism: Triticum dicoccoides (assembly GCF_002162155.2). NCBI lineage: Eukaryota > Viridiplantae > Streptophyta > Magnoliopsida > Poales > Poaceae > Triticum > Triticum dicoccoides. Next base: position 695,998,469 of record NC_041384.1, read on the forward strand.
CTAGTCACTTCACGTACTCCATATTCTTCTTCAGAGGAAGATGATCCTGTTGTGCAAAGACAAGAGGACTACTAAATGCTAGCATCCATGTTTGCTCGAAAAAAAGGAAAGGAAATATTTAAAACAGCACAGATGAAGCACTTCTCAAGGACAATACCACTTTTTCATGACAGTACCTAAACAGTAGCACAACACCAATAGAGATGACAAAGCTCAATCATATGGATGAAATCAGTGGGCGAGTACCAACCTTTGTCAGGAGGCTTATTGTGTAGAGCATACAGATGAAGCACTTCTCCGGAACCATCTGTTGCTATCTACGGTGGTGGCCATGCTTACTATATACTCCTCGATTAGTTTAATGTTTCCAACATCTTCTTGTGCAGTTCCACTAAAATATATGGTATCTTCAAAGAAGATCCCTGTTTGCACAAGTTGAGATAATTACATATTACATTAAGAGTGGCATCAAATCAGTGGCAAAACAATTGCTCGTTCCAGCCATAGCAATAAATTAAGATGCAAAACTATATCATTACTTGTGTCATCACAGTTCCAGTGCTTCATTACAGCACCAGGAGTTGATTTTTGTTTTTCTTCCGCTTGTTCTTCCCCTTCATCACTTGGTTCAATAATAGACAAGCTTCGCCTTCAATGTAAGATTTGGCATGTCAATTAGGGAGCACAAGTATAGTACTAAACTTAATTTTCTAATGAAAGTGGCAAATACAGGCCAGCAGTTGTGAAATATCCTTATCTTACCTCAATGGGATATTACGGTGCACATATAGATTGGAAGTCTTGTCTCCATTTGTGCAGTTCACTAAAATCAAGCAACATTATCGTACAAGTAGCACAACATATGAAAGCACACTGCAGAATCATGTGAAAGAAGGCTAGTACTGACCTCTCATGATGCAGAATTCAAACAACTCACAAGAAGAAGATCTGAACCAAATTCGCCTTAACGGATAGGAAGTAAGATCTCCTCTTGTGCAGTTCCACTGAGATCAAGCAATCAAGCAACATTGTTGGTGTGGCATTTTGGTTGAACTGCACAAAATATTCTTAAAACAAAAGTGTTTTGTGCAGTGCAACAAAAGGTCACAATGGCAACGAGGTGAAGTAGATAACCCTGTTTACACAGAGGTGCAAAGGAAACAACTAGTGGTCAATAATGGTGGATGACATAGAAGCCAACAAAAAGAAGCATCTACCTTATCTAAATGGGAAAGAAAGCAAGACAGTAGCATTTCTCAAACGGTGGCATTGATTAATATTAACATAGAGATTATATTAACAATAAAATTCGTTAAACATGTAATTTTCTTTTAACTGTGGCATTGCATCAATTTTCGAGCGGCATTATTAGAGGGTGTTTGTTTACAGGGACATTTTGGTGTAGGGACTAAAAAAACTCCATGTCAGTCCCATCTAAACCAAACAGGAGGGACTTTTAGGGACTAAAAGTGGGCATTTGGGACTAAAGAAAGAAGACCCGGAGGGAGTCTTTTTGGGACTTTTTCCAACAGTTGCCCCTGCCATGCATCGCACCTTGTCTCTATTAGTTCATTACTAGGGGTAACATGGTCTTTTAGCATGTCATTTAATAACCTCTAGTCCATGTTTAGTCCCTGGAACCAAGCAGATAGGGACTAGGGAGTTTTTAACCAAACAGGGCCTTAGATTAACAACAGCTAATGAGTTGCACGGGACAGTGGACGCACCAGCACCATGTGCATCTACCGATGTACTGTGGACATGCACAGTCTGTTGCAACAAAGAACAAACATCCAAGGAGCATATTTGTGTTGGTCCCAGTTTTGTTATCTTTAGACATCTTTCCCTATGTGAGCGCATCAAATCTAGTCTTGCTCAAACTCTACAGCCTTGTCCCTTCCTTTCCTTTTTGAACTAGTACTTTCGTCCCTTCCTTTCCTCTTTGAACCACGTCCTAGATTTACGCGATACAACTTTCCCCACTACTTTCCCCCATTCCCTTCCTCTTTGAACCACGTCCTAGATTCATGCTATACAACTTTCCCCCTTCATTACCTCTTTGAACCACGTCCTAGATTCATGCTATATACAACTTTTCCCACTACTTTCCCCCACTCCTTTCCTCTTTGAACCACGTCCTAGATTCATGGTATACATGCAGCTAGAGCAATGCATGTGGAGTAAGTAAATTATACCTTAAGGTTCTTGGGGCGTGGTCCGGTGGGCGACAGGATGGCGGCAAAGAAGAAGGGGTCAGAGGCCCTCCCACGCCGCCACTGGGTGGAAAGTGAACAGCTGCGCCGGTAGTCCCTCGCCGATGGCGACAATGTTAAGCCTCCTTCCCTTCCCAGCGGACGGATCCTGCCGGCTCTTTGAGCAGCAGTGAGGAGAGAGAGAGGCCAACAAAATCTTGTTTAGATCTGGAGAGGGCGAGAGAGTGTGAAGAGAGCAATTACAAGCGCTAAGGGTCCAGCGTGTATATATATACTGGAGAGAGAGTGTGAAGCGTGCAAACCCTAGAAAACATTTTGACCAGTCAAAGAATCCTCCTGGCACAAATTATACTCAAGTGTAGTTATCGAACCCGAGACCTCAAGTTTGATGAGCGAACAGGCTCACCAGCTACACAACCCTCCCGTTATGTTCAACGAGAGGGAAATAACCTTTTATACATTCCTGCATTCGTGTGACAAGCATGCCGTATTTTGTGTGTGTGTGTGGGAGTCATTGGGATTTCAATCATAATCGTGCCATGTGGCTTTGGTGGTTAGACTATCCACAGTGGTGCAGAAATAATGCAGCCTTAGTCACCTTACCTCTCCCCGCGTAGTACGTTGGGTCCCACCAGTTAGAGGGTGAAACAAAAAAATTAATAATAAAAATTAAAAGCGCGAGCGGTGTTTCTTAGCTCACACATCTCGCTACTTCTCGGGAACACTATCCAATTGATCCCTCTGTTTGCTCACTTACTATTTTAAGTGAATCCTTATTATAACATGCACACAAATTTTGGGCACTTGTATTCGACTTATGTCAGTGTGCCACCGTATCTCATATACTTACTACTCCCTCCATCTAGGTGTAATAAGTCACGTTAGAAGGTGCAATGGGACCAAGGTGTGTGTGTGTGTGTTTAACAGCATGTGTGTGTTAGAGAGAGCGACAGATCGACCTACTCCTACAGAGAGATGTTGTGTAGTGTACGATTTTAGCCGCGAGAGTCGGTGCATCCTCTCGTTTTCGGGCGTGTCCAAAAGGGACATGCGGAAAGCTGCCACACCCGCTCCTGACCAGCCTGGCCCAGCCAAGCCCCTCCATCACCCGCGCACGCTTCCCGCCCGAAACGGACAGCGCCGCTCCAAAGAATCGGTGCCGCATTCATGCCCGGGCAGAGCGGACACGACCTCTCACTGGCGCAAGAGTGATGGTTGCTTCGTCCGTCCAACTTACTGCTGGGTCTATGTGACTTGACGGCTCATTGGTCGTTATTACTGAGGTGGTAGGACTGCTGGATGTCCCACGCTTTCGGCGAAAGGAGGTACTACAACTAGATTACAATTTTCTCCATTCTTACAGAGGAGGCGTGCAAGAGCAGTGAAAACACGCAGGCTCAGTGATTACATGCCCACCTCACACTATCTGTCAGGACCGGATTTTCGGGATACTAATTTCCCAAAGGCGGCCCTTGTGCTCATCAGCCCCAGGATTACTGATAGCTGATGAGACACCAACTTGTTACAGAAACTCCAAGCAAAAATACAAAATATGTAGTACAAGACCATTTTGGCCTATGAGTACAACAAATGGTTTGCTAGGGGCTGAAGGCGGAAGCAATTTGCGGATCATCAGCGTTTATGGGACTCCATTTCCCACAGGAACAGCTCACCAGGATAACTCCTATCTTCGCGAGGCTGCTATCACCATTACGTAGGTTCCGGGGCTTTCATCGCAACGCTCCTTTCTACGCAAGAAATCTGGCCAAGACAATAGCCAGGGACAAGCCAGTGAGTACTTTGAATGTACTCGCAAACATTAAGAACACAGGTATAATATAGCCATTGATAATCATATTTTGAAATATTTCATGATCACTTCGTCAGTTATGAAATAAGGTTCTTGATGCACGCAAGTAGATCATTCAAATAAAACATGAGTAAATTATCAGGGAGTAGAAATGAAAAGCACCGATCGGGTGTCTGAAGCGACGCCTTGAAAGGATAATAATATGAAGCGTGCCTCAGTCGGGCGTCTGTGCGACACCACATAAAGGGCTTATAAGTAAATGAAATAACAAGCATGCCACAGTCGGGCGTCTGTGCGACACCACATAAAGGGCTTATAAGTAAATGAAATAACAAGCATGCCACAGTCGGGCGTCAGTGCGACGCCACATAAAGGGCTTATAAGTAAATGAAATAACAAGCATGCTACAGTCGGGCGTCTGTGCGACGCCACATAAAGGGCTCATATAAGAATAATCACGGTGAATATCCAGGAGGAAGAACCGTCCCAAGGATACTCAATAATTCAAATACATAAATGATTAGTCCATAATAATAATAATCATAATCATCATACGTCACCGGTCATAATCAATGTTCTGGTTCAGTAGTTTCTCCTCCGAAGATCGACACTAAGACCGACGCTTGACCCATCCCAGACTGTAGTCCTTAACCATGGACACAACTATTCGAATAGGTTCAATATCTCTGCAGAGGGTGTTCTCTTTACCCACGAGTAAGGGATTTCTTTAGTCCATCGGAACTAATTCCGTCTACAGTCTTTTAGTCGAAAACACGCCTGACTTGCACACACCAGCTTAACTTTACTCATGTCTGGAATCACCCAAACACCTGTTAAGCAAAACTCTAAGTGGGGAGGCTACAACCTCGCGTAGCATGGGATCAAATTTTTATCGCGCGCTCTAAGGGGTGGCCTCCCCTCTCGGTCCCAACCAGAAACACCCATGCCCCCGGACCAGGTGGCATGCCTACAGGATACAACCGGTATCTTCCACCATGGCCTCTCTGTACGGTGTGTGCTAGGACAGGGGTTGACAACTTACTGAACCGTACCCTACCTACGGCAAGGACAAGTGGCAGCATGAAACAAGTATGGGGGTTACTAGAACAAGACTCGATCTACGGCAGACTCAGGAGGCTTACGTATTTCCTGCATGGTTAGCTCAAGAATTATATTTCACAGCCATCAGACACAACCACCACTTATCATACCTCCCCCTGCCCTACCGGTCATAACCGTCTCGACGAGGGACAAGCTCGTGTCTACACAAGACAGAGACTTTCCCGGGTCCTTCCCGGTAGGCATGAGAGGCATATGAGGGTGATTGCTATCACAAGCTTATCCATTTCCAGCAGCAAGAATTTTCATTTATGCACTCAAGGTGTATGATCATATCGTCACATAAAAATAACCAACGCTTCATGTCGAGGTGGTGTTATAACCATATCGAACAACCCACAAAACATTATGCCAGGGTTCAGAATGCTTGCCTTCAAGGTGTGGAGAGTCAGGGTGCATTCCAAAACTTTGAAAGTTTTCTTCTCTCTCCCACAAATCCTATTTTTGGAAATATTTAAATTAACACATAGTTTAAAAATAGTACAAAAAAGTTGCTTGGAAAATTTTGAAATAAATATGAAAATAGACTAGACAATATTTGAGGAACAACAGAAAAAGATTCAAGTCATTTGGATTCATATTTTAAAAGTTATAGCCAGTCAAAGTTTTGGTCAAATCTGTTTTTAAAATAAAACAGAAAAGAAAACATTTCAAAAGGAATACGCTTTCCGGGTAGCGAAGACGTACTCTGGGGTTTACGTCTTCACTTATCCAGCGTGGGTCGGCTCATGGTCATTGACAGTGGATCCAGCGGGCCCACTGGTCAGGTTTGACTGGTCTCCACCCCCTCCCCTTTCCTCTGCCTGAGCGGGGGCGGAACTCCGGCGATCGTCGCCGGCGAACGGGGGCTCCTCGAGGGCATCCGAGGCCAGGGATGGATCCGCCACTCCTAGGCGGTCCTCCCGGTGGTCGACTGGCTGGCGGGGACGGAGGGAATCGCCGGCGGCGAGCTCCACGGCGGAGAGAGCTTCGGGCAGGTTTGGGGCTCTGGGATACCGTGGCTCCCGACCGTGTTTGAGGTGCTGGGCAGCTCCGCAGGGTCAAGGGGAGTCGAGCGGTGGTGTTGGAAAGGCGGGGGAGGCCCTGGCTACGACGGACGGAGTTGGGGCGTGGCGGCGACCGAACCGGCCGGAGACGGAGAAGATGGCTTTTCCCCATTGATTTCGGGCTGTGGGTGTGTTGTGGGAGTGGCCTGAGGTTGCCTGGGTACTCGGAGGAGCTCGGGGGCCTCCTTTTATAGCGCAACGAGGTCGGTTCGCGGCGGCCGTGGATAAGCTCGTCGGCGACTGCCGTTCTGTTGCTGCAGGCGACGTGGCGACGACGTGCGCTAGCGGACGGCCTTGCGGATGAGGTCGGGTTGTTCAAAGGGGGCAGCTGGCGCACTGCTGCAGCTTGGGCGGCGCCGTCCATGGCAGAGCCCTGCTGCGGCCGTTGGTGGCTAGCGTCGGTGGCGCTATGGGGCGCCAGGAGGAGGGGCCAGGTGGCTCTGCGGCGCGGGAGGAGTTGGGGCACTGGCTGTGGGCGGCCAAGGGGCAGCACGGGTACGGGTCGGGCGGCAGCGTGACGCGGCGGCTCGGTGCGCGCGCATGCAAAACGTGCGCTCTGGGCACGCCCAGCGCACGCACGCTACGTGCTCGACACAATGCCAGAGCTTGCTAGAGGATTAGGTTGGGGCTGGGGACTAGCAGGCCTGGGTTAGGGTTAGTTAGGAGCTCAATGTACATGGTTGTTAGGTCAGATGATCAAGATCACAAAGCAAACCAATAATCATGCCAAATCTGCTCATACACTCAAGGTGTTAGACAGAATGCTAAGTGCATCTAGGCAACTCTTGGGGTGGCCCAATTTCCAGATCATAGTCTCTCTAGATAAATGGGAGGGTGGTGAAGTTAGTTTGCCAAAAGCTCAAACTTGTTAGTGTAAGTTTTGCAAATCCATAGTTTTGGACAGAAAGAAAAATGCATTGTTTCATAAACCAAAAATCTTCCAATGGGTCCACTCTCCTGGACTTAAGGGTTTTGCAAGATGGGCTATAAGTAGGAAAAAGAATCATAGCTCAAAGGGCAAGTTAAAATATGGTTGCTGTACAAATCACCATGCTGGACCAGAATGAAGAAGAGGTTGATTCACTCAAAATTTTCAAAGAACACAAAAGGGTTTTTGCAGAAAGTTGAATAATATACTCCTATTAACATCCCATAATTTTGGTGGAGGATAGAAAGAAATATTTAAAGGGGTTGTAGTGCAAAATTGCTCCCTGGACCAGATTTGAAAAATTGGTGTAGAGCTCAAAATATTAAATGAATGAAATATATTTTTGCATAAAAGTGATTTAAAAGCATCACATGACATCTCCAAATTTTGGTCAAAATTTTAAATAAACTTATCAAGTGGTTGTAGTTTAAAAAGGCTCCAAAATAAATGAAAAATTATTTTAATGAATAAAGCTCAGAGAGAATTAATTATGCAATTAAATTCCACTAATCATAGAAATGTTTTTCTTGAAAGGGCAAACAAGTCCAATAACATATTTGGAAAGTTTTTCATTTGAGGTAAAAACTCCATAATAAGGAAAAGGATGGCTCTGAAATCCAAAGAAAATCCAGAAAATTAAAAGTTCAAATTTCCTGGAAAAATTTTAATTAATAAAACAAGGTTAAAATTTTGGGGTGTCACACTATCGCCGTGCGACACCTAACTCTTTACATAGTACTCCATCCGTTCCTAAATATTACTAGATGAGTCCCCGCGCGTTGCCGCGCGCGGAACAACGGTATATCTCTCTGTGCAAAATTATCGATTTCATAGAACTAAAAAAACTCTATAACCGCATGACAAATGTGGTAGCCAAACTAAATAAACTCCCATCATCACTTAGATCATCCCACGTAAGGAAAAAAAGATCAGCCAACTCCTACTGCATAATGGGATTATATTTTCTTTTTGACATGTTAATGGGACTTAAAAGCTCACTTACATGCATGCTACCGGTGCATGCTTGCATGCAGACATGTTGATGTGATTTAAAACCCACTCACATGCATGTGTCACGCTATTTCTGCATGCTTGCATGTGGCTTAGTGCGGAGCCTCTCAACGTCTAGATCAGACGGCTATTATGGACTGATTCACTTCATCTAACGGCTGCATCAATTTTGATGATGTGGCTCAAGGAGAGGATAGAGAATTCCTAGTAGTGGGGCCTAGCTATTACTAGTAGATAAGTCTTTGTAGAGATTCCACTACATACGGAACAAAATGAATGAATCTACACTTAAAATGCATCTATATACATCCGCATGTGGTTCATGGTGAAATCTCTACAAAGACTTATATTTAGGAACGGGGGAGACGACATACTAAGCAAGCTTCTCCTCGTTCTACGAGTTGACGGGACACATCAAAAGTACTCTCGTGTATAGAGCCTTGCCTCTAAGGTAGGCCCCACATGGTTTGCCTCTTTTTTAACATAACACGTCAAGTCGCAATTTGTTTGTTCACCCGTGGTAGACAATCCTCCCTCCACCAAGTGGACAACCAGTACACGTGCCAAATTACCACGTGGGTTGTCTTTTTCGTACAGAAATGAGCTCCACCGTGTACCCGCGCGGGTGTGGTTGGGAAAGAGATGAGAGTACGTGCGTCGTGCATGCACCTCTTCTCTTCGTGCACGTCCCCCACCTACGTGGGTGTGTGTGAGAGATACAAACCGCGTTCGTGAGTGTTTTTTGTTTTGGGGTGGGGGTGGGGTGGGGGTTGATTTCGTGAATTATTTGTGGGAATATGTGTTGATGACATCTCAAACAAAATTTTGCATGCAATGTGTGTGAAATGGAGGCCTATCCATATCATACATAGAGGGTTGGGCAATCCACGAGAAGAGAGGGAGGGGTCATAGCTATCGATAGAGTCGAAGAGAAGATCAAGTGGGTGGGTGCGAGATCGATGAAGAGAGCCATCGAAATTATGTGTGTGTGTGTGTGTGTGTGTGTGCAAGTCAAAGATATAGGACGACTGGCCTACCGGAACGTTAGAGGGCACATGTCAAGTTTGTGTGTGGCAGGGAGAAATGACTAGAGCGCTCAATGTATCGGTGTGTGTGGGGGGAGGGGGTGGGGGAAGGGGTAGGCAGAGGCCTAACTATAGAGGTAGAACGACTCGTATATGTGTTGAGAAGGAGAGACCCAGCTATGTCTTGAGGGAGATCGGTCGACATCCATACATAACTGAAGGACGGGAAATATGATGGGACAGAGAGAGAGGAGAGAGAGGGAGGGAGAGGGAGGGAGAGGGGTAGAGTGCTGAATGGGTGATGGAGTTGCTTCTCGAAGATGGTGGGAGAGGCCTACTAGAGAAACTGAGGGTGGAACTGCAATGTTATCAATAAGAGTGGGGATGTATTTCTGTGTGTGCCTGTGCGTGATAGATCTGTCGGGACGCATCCATGGATGATGAAGGGGAACCATGTGTTTGGTAAGCAAACCTAACTAGATTGATAGATCAATTGTTGTTTGTCGGAGGAAGGGAGAGACAGAACTAATGAGGTAGATCGATTGATGTGTGGGTAAAAACGAGTTATAAGGACCTAGCGAGCTATATGTATAGCGAGAGATCGGTCGGTGTACGTCCATTTGTTAGAGGCAAATAAGGCCCAGCGAGACGGATAGACAGAGAGAATGGATCTAGGAGGTGGTGCAAGAGGCCCAACTACTAGCTACATAGGGGAGGAGTGTGCGGTTGTGAGATCGATGAAAAGAGGGGCGAGAGTTTACACATGTGTCTGACCGTATGAGAGACACGAGGCAAGGACACATAAAGGAGGAGATTGAAGGTGTGTGTGTTTATGTTGTAGGCAGGCATCGCTGGAGAGGTTTATCGATCGGTGTGTGTCGGAGAGGAGTTGTGGAGACTCTGGGAGAACGACCTAAAGAAAAAAAATGAATGTGCCTGGTGTATAGAATGCCGAGGGAGGGGGGCGAGGAGGGCGTGTGCATCCACGAGAGAAAGTTAGTGGTAGCTACAAAGGTTAGAGGATTGTGTGGGTGTAAGAGACTAACAAAGATCATAATTTGATATGAAAGCGGATTCATATATTTGAATAGGAGATCATAGTGTTTTAAACATTGCATGCATGAATATAGCGGTGATACACATGTTGTGCACATGTTATACCATAATGTGATAATGCATGGCATTTGCAACTCACAGCTAAATGCCAAACAATCTAAACCATGCTATACATCAAAAAATCTCACATTTTATTTGAATTTGTGATAATGTGTGGCATTTGCAGCTTACAACTAAATATTGAACAATCTAAACAATACTATATATCAAACATTCTCACATTTTATTTGAATTTGTGGTAATGTGTGGTGTTTGCAACTCACATCTAAATACTTGTAGGCGTAGGGGGCGGGGCACCATACATAATGTGATAAACACATTATACATATGAGACATGGTTTAGATTATGAAGATCTAGCTAGAGCTAGAAATGTAATGTGATTTGAAATCAAAATAAAGTGGATTCAAAAAATCTAGTTCGAGTTCATATAGTACACATAGTTCATATGTAACTCGATACTAATCATGTGGTGTGTTGTGAAGATAATACACAAACGATGGTTTAACTTGACAATAATGATGATTGTAGATCTTATTAAAACAGAGAAACGAATTCAAATGCTTTGACTTCACAAAAATCATTACTGTAGATCTTATTCAAATAGAGAAACGAATTCAAATTTAGTTCATATTGAAGCGGTAGTATATACGTTTGGAATGCACTAAAACGTTCATTTGAGTAGTAGGTTGCATGCATTATACACGTAGCGAAATATTTTAATTGAACATAACATGAATTCAAAGTTTTGAATGACATTTGTAGTGCGCATTGATTTGGTACAGTACATGTTAGGCTTGTCCGGAAATTTCAACACGCGCCTTGTTAGCCCGAAATATTTAAGATATATCTTTGTCTCGTTGTGCTCCGACAACTCCCTCCATCTCAACCCGCGCCTTCCTATTTCGAAATTAAAACACGCGCGAAAACTCCCACCTCCTGTGGAATCCCGACACATGAAATGCCCGTGGTACCCCTGAACCGAAAGAACCGCCTCAAATCGGTGGGGGTACTTTTGTAACTTACCCCACATTTCGGACAAGCGCGTCTCTAAGCCATGGTTCCCCACTGCCATCCCATCGGCCCACCCATTCATACACTGAGGCCGCGAAAACCCGCAATGAAACCCCACACCCTGCTCCATCCGCCACCCAGCCGGAGCCTCTTGCCCGATGACGTCGTCCACAGCAAGACCTCGACGTCCCTCATCCACCGTAATAGATGAGGAACCGTCGTTGATCTCATCGTCCCGCTGGTTCAGCCACCCCGTCCTCCACCTCCAAGGAGCTGCCCTGATGTTCCCCTCGTCTTTTGCGCCACCTCCATTCCCACAATGCCGTCTTCACCTGCACCACTGGAAGAGCGTCATCATCACCGTTTCCTTGGATGAAGCTGCAGCCTAATCGGCGCCACCAAAGAGGTTGTACACTAATCGCCGCATTTTCTTCTTGATTCGATCTCACGGTGCTGCCGGCGCTCGGTCCCGAGCCAACACGGCGCGGCTCCATCCACGGCGGCGTCGCCGGCCACTTCCTCCACGGTGTCGCTCCCTCGGCGGCGACGTCCACATCAGTAGGAGCTACTGCTGCTTTATCTCTCGCTCGCGCTGCTGCTCTGCTCTTGCTCTCGGTCCCCTGCCTGGTCTGCTCTTGCTATTGCTCTTGCTTGCGATGCTGCTCTCGCTCTTGCTCTTTCTTGCGATGCTGCTCCAATTTAGCTACACTTCAGTCAACTGAATTGACTTTTCGGTCAGTCGATTTTCAGGGGGTGGGGAGGCTCACCGGGGTGAAGGAAGAACCAGCCGCAGCGGGGAGGGGGGCTCGCCGGAGAGGTACCCCACTATCTATCTCAGGGTTCAGGATGGGGCGGTGGTCACCGGCGGTGGCAGGGCGGTGGCGTGGGGATCGCCGGAGAAAAAGCTCAGCACGGGGGGG
>NC_041384.1:696010997-696039702 GCF_002162155.2 Triticum dicoccoides
GGGGCGGCGGCAGACCGGCAGTGGGGAGTGCTTTCGGGGCGAGCGGGGCGGCGCACCGCCGGCCGCGGTCGGCGGGGGGCTGCTGTTTGGCCGGTGGTGGCTGGCGGCTCAGGGGGGTGGAGGTTGAAGATGAACCACGAGCCCTTGATTTCTTATCCAACGGCTGCAAAATTGACTGACCAGAGATGAAAAAGTCAGTCGACCGACGTGTAGCCTCACCTTGCTAGTGCGTTCAGTTTCGACAGCAAAATTTAGTTTCGACAGTTAAGTTCAGTTTCAACAGTTAAGTTCAGTTTCGACAGTTAAGTTCAGAGATGAGCGGCTGATGTATTTTACATCTAGCACTTTGTGGTTATGTATTTTACGTCATGTATTGGAGATGCTATTAGAATTCCACTCAGGTTAACGTTGTTCTTTGTCACTCTTGTCCTACTTCAGCCTCGACGTCGTACAACTCACCGGAGCTGCTCCAACGACGAAACCCTCCATCACAGCGAAGCAGTACCTCGGGCTCCATCTCCAGATGCCTAAGATCTTCTTCCCCTCCTCCGACAGCAAAGTCAGCCAGAGCATCCTCACCGGCCAACCCAATCATGCTGAGATCGACATGGCTTCGCCAAAGAGGTTGTACACTTGTTGCATCTCTTTTTTACTCTACATGTTATATATATTGTCCACTGAGCACACGGATTTGTTCCTTTAGTGTCTCGAAAGAAAAAATGTAGGAATTTTAATTTTCACTTGTCCTCCTTTTCAAATTCCTAGAGGCAATCATGTATGATGATATTTCCTATGTGTTTATGAATAAAGATAGTCCTTGGACATTATCAATGATGTGTATCAGCAAGTACATGACTTGTTTGTGGGACTGTCGGTGTCAAAACCGGTGGATCTCGGGTAGGGGGTCCCAAACTATGCGTCTAGGCCGGATGGTAACAGGAGGCAAGGGACACGAAGTTTTACCCAGGTTCGGGCCCTCTTGATGGAGGTAAAACCCTACGTCCTGCTTGATTAATATTGATGATATGGGTAGTACAAGAGTAGATCTACCACGAGATCAGAGAGGCTAAACCCTAGAAGCTAGCCTATGGTATGATTGTTGTTCTGTATGTTGTCCTACGGACTAGAACCCTACGGTTTATATAGACACCGGAGAGGGTTAGGGTTACACAAAGTCGGTTACAATGGTAGGAGATCTACATATCCGTATCGCCAAGCTTGCCTTCCACGCCAAGGAAAGTCCCTTCCAGACACGGGACGAAGTCTTCAATCTTGTATCTTCATAGTCCAGGAGTCCGGCTGAAGGTATAGTCCGGCTATCCGAACACCCCCTAATCCAGGACTCCCTCAGTAGCCCCTGAACCAGGCTTCAATGACGATGAGTCCGATGTGCAGATAGTCTTCGGCATTGCAAGGCGGGTTCCTCCTCCAAGTACTTCATAGAAGATTTTGAACACAAAGATAGTGTCCGGCTCTGCAAAATAAGTTTCCACATATTGCCATAGAGAGAATAATATTTACACAAATCTAATCTGCTGACGTATTCCGTAGTGTGACATCGCACCACGGCCAAGCCTTTATTCGAATCGTTTTATTTTCCCACCTTGGCGTGTCATGCGAGGCAGTTTCCTTGGCACGTCTTGTTAAATCAGAGATCGTGTCCCCTTATTTTGGGATTCTCATCAATACGGGCATGGGTAACCCTACCGCGCCATTGATTACGGCGCTTGGAGATAAGCGAGTTTTACCAGGCTGGTGGGGACATGTAGTTGCGTCCACCCATATAAGGGGATAAGGATCCACCTTTTCACCTACGCCTTCTTCCTCCTTTGCCTGTCCATTTTCGCGCACTCGAGCTCCAGTGCACAAGTACGCACTCCCCACCTCAACCTTCTCCAGCCATGTCCGGAGCGGGAGGCAAGTGGATTGTCTCCTCCGTCACGGAGGGACACATCAAAAAATTGAGGAAGGCCGGATACTTGTCTAACAACATCGCGTACTGGCTTCCCGAAGAGGGGCAGCTCCTCCCCACCCCAAGGCCCCATGAGAGGGTAGTGTTCCTTCCCCACTTCCTCTGCGGACTGGGCTTTCCTATCCACCCATTTGTCCGGGGACTCATGTTCTACTACGGCCTGGATTTCCATGATCTGGCCCCGAACTTCATCCTCAACATCTCGGTGTTTATCATCGTGTGTGAGGCCTTCCTCCGCATCCGCCCCCATTTCGTCCTGTGGCTCAAGACTTTCAATGTCAAGCCGAAGGTGGTGCGTGGCAAGATGCCCAACGTCTTATGGCTCGAGGGCTCCTTTGTGGAGACCCTGAAGGGATGGCAATCGGGCTGGTTTTACATCACCGAGCCGCGCGACCCTGAGTGGGTGGCAGCCCCCGAGTTCCGGTACGGACCCCCAACGCGGCTCACGTCCTAGAAAGAGACGGGCCTATCGTGGGGCAGCAAAAGAGAGGTGACTGGGCTGCAAACATGCATCCAATCCCTGGTGGACAAGCAGCTCAAGCTCGTCAACGTAGTCCAGGTTATGCTCATCCGCCGGATCCTCCCGTGTCAACAACGGGCCTTCAATCTATGGGAGTTCAATTCGGCACAACACCGAACTCTGAGTAGGCTCTTTGACACGACGTACGAAGATGCCTGGAAGGTGCTTTTCAAGGGCGCCGAGGCTCCCACATCCGCTACCGAGGATCGCGGATTCAGCGCGCAACGTCACGCTAGCACGGTAAGTTGTTTGTACCTTTTACAGGGTATTAGTTTTTCATAGTTTAACTCTGTGCGGGATCTAAGCTCCCTTACCTTTGACAGGATTGGCAGGCGAAGTCCGGACAGATCGACTGTCCGGCTCCTTTGCCCGAAGACACAGCCGATGCCCACTCGGCGAAGCTGCTGGTTCCGGCACCCTATGTGGTGCCGGAGAAGAAGGCCACGAAGAAGGCCACAGCGACTGGGACAAGTGCCCGGCGCCAGGAGGTGTCGGGTTCATCATCCGACGGCTCCAAGGCGCATTCCTCCCATGAAGACGAGTAGGAGGAAGAAGAGACCTCTCCCCCTCTAGCGGGGGGAGAGAGAAAAAGGAAGGCCGCCCTTACTGGGGAGGCCGAAGGGTCCAAGAGGGGGAAAACCCTTCCTTCGGACTACTCCCCCAACGCCGACGATGTCGGGGAGGAGTGGCGGCTCAGGGCCAAGCCCCTGGCGAAATCGTAAGTATCCGGATACCATAGTAATTCATAGTATTCCTTTATTGCACAGCTTTCCCTTATGTCGAATATGATTATGCAGCCCACCCAAAGACCGGCTCGACGCGTCGTCGAGCGGTTCACTGGACTCGTCGGATGTGAATTCACTTCCGATGGCTACCTCCCCCCGCCCTACGGACGACACCGAAGTGTTGTCCCAGCATGTTCCAAGCCAGGAGGAGGTGGTCCTGGAGGCGCCGCAAGGTGACCTCCTGGACTCCAGGAGTAAAGGGGATAAAACCCCCCAGGGCTCCAAGTCCGGCTCTAGGCCGGACACTGCTCCGGAACCTTCAAAGGTTCCAGAGTCCGGCGGGCGGCCTCCTTCCAAGAGGAGCAAGCCCACCGTGTCGGTGACCCCCGTCCAACCGGAGGCGCCGGACAATCTGTTGGAGGTGCCCAAAGGCGCCTCCTTCGACGAGGAGCACCGCACCATTATGAGTGCGGTGGTCTAGAAGGTTCAGTCTGCCAAGAGCGGACTGACTGAAGCTTGTGCTAGCCTTTTAACAGGCTTTGAGGTAAGTAAAGAATGTGTAAATAATATTACCCCATAGACAGTAGCCCCTGATGCTCTGTTTGGCGTTCGGGAAGAAAAGCCGAATAGAGGATCAAATAAAATTCACAGGAGTCTAACAAAAAGGAGTCAATATGCGTATGCAGGCTTCTCTGCTGGCGTCCGCCGTACTGACTGCGGAAGTGGGCACGCTAAAGCAGAACCTCGAGCAGTCCGAGCAAGAGCTCGGGCGTGCCAAGAAGCAGCTCAAGGACAAGGAAGGTAAGAAATACCTTGTTTAAATATATATAAAAAAGGTGCAATTGCAAAAGATGACAGGATTATCATGGCTATTGTAGGGGCCACGTTTGAGGTGGCGACCCTTAAGCAAGCGCTGCTCGAGGCCGAGAAGAGGGCGGCCACGGAGCGCACCGAGCGGGAGAAGTATGAGGCCGAGGTTGGCAAGATGCGGCCAGAGTTCCAGGCTCTCATGGAGAAACATGAGAGTTTGGAGCTTGACTCAAAGACGCGAGCGTCCGAGCTCGCGGTGTCTATTGAAAATGCCAAGTCTGCCAAGGACGAATCCCAGAAGTCCCTCCAGGAGTTGGATGAGGTGAAAAATATAGCGGCGGGTAAGGCATTCTTTATGCAAAGCAAACACATAAACGTGAGTTACTTGTTACTTACCCGAATCCGGAGCTCTCCAGGAGCATTCGCAGATCTTCCCCATAGCGTGTCCGATTCCGCCGCATTCTATCGAGCCGAGGAGGGCAGCTCGACAGAGAAGGTGTTCTGGTCTCAGTATGCTGAGGCCGGACACCCCGTGCCCCTGAGCGACCAGCTGAAGCAACTGGTCGAGCTCCACAAGGCGGCCGAACAGGCCATGAAGGGCCTCATAGTTCGGCTGTGTCCTGGAGAGGCTCTGCCTGGGAGCTATTTTGGGCTGGTGCGGCGGCTGGTGGGGGCCTGTCCAAGGCTCGAAGTCATCAAGCGCTCCGTCTGCATTGAAGGTGCCCGTAGGGCCCTTGCCCGTGCTAAGGTGCACTGGGGCAAGCTGGATGTTGAGAAGCTTGTGAAGGATGAGCCACCACCAGGGAAGGAGCATCGCAACCCGAGAATTATTATAAGGATGTTCTGAAGGGTGCCTGCCTTATGGTGGATGAATGTTCCAGGGATGTAATTTTTGAATAAAACTCGCTCGTTTTGTCCTGTGCGCTGAAAACTTGTTCATATGCGCTAAGCAATGATGTTGGAATTTAAAATATTACCTTATGTGCGGTTGTTTATCAATTCTGAGAGATGGCGAGTCATCGGCTTCTGCCCCCTTGCCGCTAGTGCTGGGGTGTTTGGGGATAAACCTGAGCGCTCTTTTTCCCATGTTTGGGTCCTTCAAGGGAGGCGCTCAGCACAATGAACAAGGCAATCGGACTATAATGCGTGAACACTCTCACTTAGCCATAGAATTCTATAATTTTAAATTTCGGCGAAGCCCCTGGTATTCGAAAGACCGAGTTCGGGGCGCTATCCACGCCTTGGCCGGACGGAGCCGACTCCTCGCTCTAAGCGGCATAAGTCTTTAGGGACTCGAAAAACCTCTCGAACAGCGACCAACTCTCGCTTCATCATGACAGTCAGTTTTAGCTTTCTCTACTGAGGTGCTCGACCCAGCTCAACTGGGGCACAATCGCAGTAGTTCTCCTAGTGCTACCTTAGCCGATATAGCGGAACGCAAGGCACCAAAACATAGGAGCCGGGAAAACCCAACTATTGACCCAAGACATGATTCGGAGCCGATGCATATAATGCTATAAGTTCGGGGTGCCGCACTTGTTAAAGTGTTCGGACTTCTCACACCATATTGATGGGTACTAAAGCCCCTGCCGTATTTTGGCCGTACCAAAGAGTACGGGTGCAACATGTTGTTAAGGAACATATATTTGTAAAAAAAGAGTAATGCAAAAATAGACAAAAGCTATGCATGGTTTATTAAAAAGGGCTGTGATCAAAGCAGAACGATACAAATAATGTGATAAGCAAAAAGGTTGGACTATTTAACATGTCCGTTCCAGGGGCAGGCTGTGGAATGGTATGCGAAACAGGTATACTGCTCGTGATAGAGACCACCTGGGAGTTCCGTAATGCGGCATGGCTTGTCTGCTTCCTTGGTTCTTGCATCGTTTGTGCGGCATTTGAACTGCCGAACAGGCCTTCTGAAGAATAGAGTCCTGAAAGTAAGAGAAAATTAAAAAATCGGCAGCCCCTGATGCGGTTTAAGCCGTGTTTCGGGCGTGCCGTGATGGTGCCCCTCCCCCTGTACCCATGGTATTTCTAGAGCGTAGTTGTGTACGCGAAGCACTGGCGTCACATTTTTGCGAGGGCTGGGGTTGGTGCCGCATTGCTACGCCTGCTCGGAATGTTCCAGGCGGTCTTGTTGTAGGTTACTCCGAGCGTGCTTGACGGTGTCTGGACGTTTAATGACCGGACTGGAGAACTGCCTGGAGAGGCTGCTTTGTACTTCCGCTGCAAGGGCCGCCGTGTGCTCCTCCGTTCGGAGGGAGCGTTCGGTGTTTCCATTGACCATAATTACTCCTCGAGGGCCTGGCATCTTGAGATTAAGGTATGCATAGTGTGGTACCGCATTGAAATTGGCGAATGCGGTTCGCCCGAGCAGTGCGTGATAGCCACTGCAGAATGGGACTATGTCGAAGATTAACTCCTCGCTTCGGAAATTATCCGGATCTCCGAAGACCACTTCAAGTGTGACTGAGCTTGTACAGTTGGCCTCTACACCTGGTATTACGCCTTTAAAGGTCGTTTTGGTGGGCTTAATCCTCGAGGGATCTATGCCCATTTTCCGCACTATATCCTGGTAAAGCAGGTTCAGGCTGCTGCCGCCGTCCATAAGGACTTTGGTGAGATGAAATCCGTCAATAATTGGGTCTAGAACCAATGCGGCGAATCCGCCATGACGGGTGCTAGTGGGATGGTCCCTTCGATCAAAGGTGATCGGGCAGGAGGACCATGGGTTGAACTTTGGGGCGACTGGCTCTACCGCGTATACGTCCCTTAATGCGCGCTTCCGCTTCCTCTTGGGGATGTGGGTTGCGTATATCATGTTCACCGTCCGCACTTGTGGGGGAAAACCCTTCTATCCACTGTTGTCCGGTGGCCGGGGCTCTTCGTCGTCATCGCTATGCAGCCCCTTGTCTGTATTTTCGGCATTTAACTTGCCTGCCTTCTTAAACACCCAACAATCCCTGTTGGTGTGATTGGACGGCTTTTCGGGGGTGCCATATATTTGGCACAAGCGGTCGAGTATTCGGTCCAAACTGGACGGGCCCCTTGGATTTCTTTGAATGGCTTTTTCCGCTGACCGGATTTATAGCCTCTGAATCCGGCATTAACTGCCGTATCCTCAGCATTGTCGCCGTTAATGCGGCGCTTCTGCTTGTTGCGACGCGACCTGCCACTACTGTCCCTGGTATCCGAATTACCCGGGTTCTTGGTCATATTGTTGCTACGAGCAAGCCAGCTGTCTTCTCCCGTGCAAAAGCGGGTCATGAGTGTCGTGAGTGCTGCCATAGATTTCGGCTTTTCCTGTCCAAGGTGCCGGGCAAGCCACTCGTCACGGATATTGTGCTTGAAGGCTGCTAGGGCCTCTGTGTCCGGACAGACGACTATTTGATTTTTCTTTGTTAGGAACCGTGTCCAGAATTTCCTGGCCGATTCCTCTAGCTGCTGAATTACGTGGCTTAGGTCATCGGCGTCTGGTGGTCGCACGTAAGTGCCCTGGAAATTATCGAGGAATGCGGCTTCCAGGTCCTCCCAACAACTGATTGATCCTGCTGGCAAGCTGTTAATCCAATGCCGAGCTGGTCCTTTAAGCTTGAGTGGGAGGTATTTGATGGCGTCGAGATCATCGCCGCGGGCCATGTGGATATGAAGGAGATAATCCTCGATCCATACTGCAGGATCTGTTGTGCCATCATATGATTCGATGTTTACGGGTTTGAAACCCTCGAGGATTTGATGATCCATTACTTCGTCTCTGAAGCATAGTGGGTGTGCGGCGCCTCTGTACTGGGCTATATCACGACGTAGCTCCAATGAGCTTTGTCTACTGTGTTTGGCCCTACCGGATTTGTGTCTGGCGTGACGGTTACCGTCTCGAGTCGTGGGGCACCCACGCAATCCGTAGATCGATCTTGTTTGCCTTGCCTTGTCCTCCAACATATCTCGCAGGTCTGGCGCATTTTCCCGTGCCTTGGTACAGGGTGCGGCTTGAGTGGAGGGCCGAGAGGCCTCTCTGTCGCTGCCACGAGGTGGCCGGTGCGCCGTATCAAGTGCTGGTGATGTAGGTTTAAGTGCTTCCTCCTCTAATCGGGGTAGCAACCTGCGCTTTGGGTAGCTCTTGGAGGGGCGTTCGAGTTTATGCTCTTCGGCCGCAAGGACTTCAGTCCATCTGTTGACTAGCAAATCTTGATCAGCTCTGAGCTGCTGTTGTTTTTTCTTGAGGCTTCTTGCCGTGGCCATAAGCCTGCGTTGAAAACGCTCTTGCTCGACGGGATCCTCTGGCATGACAAATTCGTCGTCGTCGAGGCTTGCCTCGTCTTCGGAGGGAGGCGTATAGTTATCGTCCTTGACCTCTCTGTCTGCCGCTCTCTCATGAGGGTTGGCTTCTCCATCCTCCTGTGCTGAATCTTGCTGGAGGGGGTTTTCTTCGGCATTCTTCGGAGTATTATTATCTCCCTTGCTGGAATCACCGTATTTGCTTTGGCGGGATTTTAAGCGGCGCCGCTAACGCCGGCGCTTAGGCTGTTTCTTGGAGGGGTCATCCTCCGCTGTTCCATCGCCATCTCCTTCTTTTGGGGTGTCCACCATGTATATGTCATATGACGAGGTGGCTTTCCAGGGCCTAATAGGCGCTGGTTCTTCATCGTCTCTTGCATCGGCGTCCATACCGTCGATGTCTTCGGAGTCGAAGTCGAGCATGTCGGTTAAATCGTCGACAGTAGCTACAAAGTGGGTGGTGGGTGGGCTTTGAATTTCTTCATCGTCCGTATCCCAACCTTGCTGACCGTAGTCCGGCCAGGGCTCTCCTGATAAAGAGAGAGACTTTAGTGTCTTCAAAATATCGCCGAAAGACGAGTGCTGAAAGATGTCCGCGGCAGTAAACTCCATGATCGGGGCCCAATCGGATTCGATCGGCAGGGGCGCGGAGGGTTCGGAGTCCGGAGAGGAGTCCGGCTCCTTGGAGGCATGAGTCTCACGGAGTGCGGGGCTGGTGTTCGGCTCGATCGCCGTTGGGATCGCAACCCCCGAGGCGGCGTCCAACCACCCATCCTCGATTGGCGCAGTTGGCTCCGGATTAAGGGTCGAAGCCGATGAGGGTGCGGCCTCCAGGGCACTGTTCGGCGGCAGAGCTAGATCATGCTCGTTGTGACAGTGCAGTGCGCTCGGCAGTGGCTCGAATCCGTCGAAGATCAAGTCCCCGCGGATGTCAGCCGTGTAGTTTAAACTTCCAAATCTGACTTGACGGCCAGGGGCATAGCTTTCGATCTGCTCCAGATGGCCAAGTGAATTGGCCCGCAGTGCGAAGCCGCCGATGACGAAGATCTGTCCGGGGAGGAAGGTCTCACATTGGACTACATCGTTATTGATGATCGTAGGAGCCATCAAGCCTAACGGTGACGACACAGAGGAACTCTCAATGAAAGCACCAAGGTTGGTGTCAAAACCGGCGGATCTCAGGTAGGGGGTCCCGAACTGTGCGTCTAGGCCGGATGGTAACAGGAGGCAAGGGACATGAAGTTTTACCCAGGTTCGGGCCCTCTTGATGGAGGTAAAACCCTACGTCCTGCATGATTAATATTGATGATATGGGGTAGTACAAGAGTAGATCTACCACGAGATCAGAGAGGCTAAACCCTAGAAGCTAGCCTATTGTATGATTGTTGTTCTGTATGTTGTCCTACGGACTAGAACCCTCTGGTTTATATAGACACCGGAGAGGGTTAGGGTTACACAAAGTCGGTTACAATGGTAGGAGATCTACATATCCGTATCGCCAAGCTTGCCTTCCACGCCAAGGAAAGTCCCTTCCGGACATGGGACGAAGTCTTCAATCTTGTATCTTCATAGTCCAGGAGTCCGGCTGAAGGTATAGTCCGGCTATCCGAACACCCCCCTAATCCAGGACTCCCTCAGGGACTATGCATTGTGTGATGACTGTCCTGAAAGGTCCCTGGTGGAAAGGGTTGTGTGGACGCGCAGCCAACTAGACTAGCATATGACATGGTCGATGACTTGGTCTCACTAGCCATGGAGCATTGGATGCTAACCGGATAATATGGACTTGGAAGGATCTGGTCGGGTTCGACATAGTCGGATCTGAGTCGAGATAAGGTCCGAGTCGGACAGACCCAACTATGAGACGCAGCGATATGTCATCTGTGAGTCTCTAGTACAACATATGTTCTATGTCCTAAGACCTGAGCTGACGCATGTACTCAGGATGGTGACAGACTTGCTTTGGGCCGACCAAACACTACTCCGTAACTGGGTAGTTATAAAGGTAGGTTTCGGGTTTGTCCAGAACCATGTTGCGAGACGTGGTCGAGCAAGATGGGATTTGCCCCTCCGATCAGGAGAGATATACTCTGGGCCCCTCGTGTGATCCGACCAGGATAAGCATGGCCATGTGACAAGGATTATGAGATAATCCGGTTTGTGGTCGGCATCACCGGAACAAGAAAGAGGTCGGGCTAGCACAAGGATGACAGACTCGCCTTGAGCTCGACAACATATATCGTGTGGCAAAAGGAATGGAAGTATCATGTACAGGTTCTCTAACCAGCTTCATAGTCTGCTTGGTGTTCGGCATGCCTTGCTAGAGGCCGCTACCAACCGTGCAGTTCGGAGGTGATCCAAACTGCGACCAAGCCGACTTGAACCTAAGGGGTCGCGCTCTTAAGGGAAGGAACCTACGAGGTCGGATCTGAGGACACTGGTCAGATGTGATCCGAACTGTATTCGAATTGTGGCCGAGTAGACTTATGGGCTTTAGGGTCCGTGCGAGGCCCAAGTGTTGAGCCCGCGACGGACGCCTATATATATAGTGGAGGTGTCGCACACTAACGCGGATGATCGCTTCAGCGCTTTCACTAGGGTTTGCATGTGTTGCGAATAGACACCTCCACTCGCTGCCGGTCGTGTGATTGGACCTAGCAGTCCGCCGCACGATGTTCCTCCTGAACACGCGGATACCGTTAGAGACGGTGCACTTGCACCGCTCCGGCAAACCTTTATGTGGGAACCGACCACCGGTTGTACGAGGGAGATCGGACGAGGAGGAGACGATCCACGCGGACGCGCTGCCCCAGCTCTTCTTCCGCTGCACGGCACTGCGCGTCTAGTGGTAACGAACTGTGATCCATCTCCCGTAGCATGTTCTTGGTTGTTCTGCGCGTAGGAAATTTTAATTTGCAGTCGACGCACCCTACCATAGATCCCAACACAAATACCATCGTCCTATATATGAGTCTTTACCTCTCGACCATTTCGAGACTCCTCGTCATATCTGTGATCTCATCCGGGACTCCGAACAAACTTCGGTAATCAAATCACATAACTCATAATACAAATCGTCATCGAATGTTAAGAATGCGGACCCTACGGGTTCGAGAACTATGTAGACATGACCGATACATATCTCCGGTCAATAACCAATAGCGGAACCTGGATGCTCATATTGGCTCCTACATATTCTACGAAGATCTTTATCGGTCAAACCGCATAACATCATACGTTGTTCCCTTTGTCATCGGTATGTTACTTGCCCGAGATTCGATTGTCGGTATCATCATACCTACTTAAATCTTGTTACTGGCAAGTCTCTTTCCTCATTCCGTAATGCATCATCCCGTGACTAAATCATTAGTCACATTGCTTGCAAGGCTTATAGTGATGTGCATTACCGAGAGGGGCCCAGAGACACCTCTTCGATACACGGAGTGAAAAATCCTAATCTCGATCTATGCCAACCCAACAAACACCTTCAAAGACATCTATAGAGCATATTTATAATCACCCAGTTATGTTGTGATGTTTGATAGCACACAATGTGTTCCTCCGGTATTTGGGAGTTGCATAATCTCATAGTCAAAGGAACATGTATAAGTCATGATGAAAGCAATAGCAATAAAACTAAACGATCATTA
This sequence comes from Triticum dicoccoides, assembly GCF_002162155.2. NCBI lineage: Eukaryota > Viridiplantae > Streptophyta > Magnoliopsida > Poales > Poaceae > Triticum > Triticum dicoccoides. The sequence goes on from NC_041384.1 coordinate 696,022,953, forward strand.
TGCTAAGCTAACAGATGGGTCTTGTCCATCACATCATTCTCTAATGATGTGATCCCGTTCATCAAATGACAACACATATCTATGGTCAGGAAACATAACCATCTTTGATTAACGAGCTAGTCAAGTAGAGGCATACTAGGGACAGTCTGTTTTGTCTATGTATTCACACATGTACTAAGTTTCCGGTTAATACAATTCTAGCATGAATAATAAATATTTATCATGATATAAGGAAATATAAATAACAACTTTATTATTGCCACTAGGGCATATTTCCTTCAACCCCAGCCGTATTTCTCTACTTAAACATGGTGTTTCATGCTTCATATTATTATCCAATGATGTCTTTCCATCCTATGATGTTTGAGTAGATTCATTTTGTCCTATGGGTTAATTGATGATTGTGATTGGTTTGAGTTGTATGTTTTATTTTTGTGTTGTCCTATGGTGCCCTCCATGTCGCGCAAGCATGAGCGATCCCCACTGTAGGGTGTTGCAATACGTTCATAATTCGCTTATAGTGGGTGGCGAGAGTGATAGAAGCTTATAACCGAGTAAGGAGATTGTTCTGTATGGGAGTAAAGGGGACTTGTTACTTAACACTATGGTTGGGCTTTACCTTAATGATCTTTGGTAGTCGTGGATGCTTGCTAGAGTTCCAATCATAAGTGCATATGATCCAAGTATGGAAACTATGTTAGCTCATGCCTCTCCCTCGTATAAAATTGCAATAATGATTACCGGTCTAGTTATGAATTGCCTAGGGACAAAATCCTTCTCTTTGTGTCACAAAAATATCTCTACTAAAACTAACTAAATTGTTTCTTTATATAAACAACCCCTAAGTTTTATTTGCGTGTTCTTTATTATCTTGCAAACCTATCGTATCACCTACAAAATAGTTTCATCGTTGTTCTAGGTAAAGCGAACTTTAAGTGTGCGTAGAGTTTATCAGTGGTCATTATTACTTGAAGGGAATACAAACCCTACCTTTAGCTCCTCGTTGAGTTCGACACTCCTATTTATCGAAAAGACTATAGTTTATCCCCTATACTTGTGGGTTATCAAGACCTCTTTCTAGCGCCGTTGCCGGGGAGCAATAGCGTGGGGTGAATATTCTCGTGCGCGCTTGTTTGCTTTATCATTAAGTAGTTTTATTTTCTGTTCTAAGTTGTTCTCTATCTTTGTTATGGATATGCAACACAAAACACCAAAAAATAGTTCTACTTGCTACTCATGGAGATGGGTGAAGGAAATATGCCCTAGAGGTAATAATAAAGTTGTTATTTGTATTTCCTTATATCATGATAAATGTTTATTATTCATGCTAGAATTGTATTAACCGGAAACTTAGTACATGTGTGAATCCATAGAGAAAACAGTGTGTCCCTAGTATGCCTCTACTTGACTAGCTCGTTAATCAAAGATGGTTTAAGTTTCCTGACCATAGACATGTGTTGTAATTTGATGAACGGGATCACATCATTAGAGAATGATGTGATGGACAAGACCCATTCGTTAGCTTAGCATAAATGATCGTTTAGTTTTATTGCTATTGCTTTCATCATGACTTATACATGTTCCTCTGACTATGAGATTATGCAACTCCCGAATACCAGAGGAACACCTTGTGTGCTATCAAACGTCACAACGTAACTGGGTGATTACAAAGATGCTCTACAGGTGTCTCCGATGGTGTTTGTTGAGTTGGCATAGATCGAGATTAGGACTTGTCACTTTGATTATCGAAGAGGTATCTTTGGGCCCTCTCGGTAATGCACATCACTATAAGCCTTGCAAGCAATGTGACTAATGAGTTATTTGCGAGATGTTGCATTACGAAACGAGTAAAGAGACTTGCCGATAACGAGATTGAACTAGGTATGATGATACCGATGATCGAATCTCGGGCAAGTAACATACCGATGACAAAGGGAACAACGTATGTTGTTATGCGGTTTGACCGATAAAGATCTTCGTTGAATATGTAGGAGCCAATATGAGCATCCAGGTTCAGCCATTGGTTATTGACCGGAGATGTGTCTCGGTCATGTATACATAGTTCTTGAACCCGTAGGGTCCGCACGCTTAATGCTCGATGACGATTTGTAATATGAGTTATGTGATTTTATGTACCGAAGGTTGTTCAGAGTCCCGGATGAGATCACGGACATGACGAGGAGTCTCGAAATAGTCCAGACGTAAATATTGATATATTGGAAGGCTATATTCGGACATCGGAAAGGTTCCGAGTGATTCGGGTATTTTTCGGAGTACTGGAGAGTTACGGGAATTCACCGGGTGGAAGTAGTGGGCCTTAATGGGCCATACGGGAAAGGAGAGAAGGGCCTCAAGGGATGGCCACCCCCACCCATGGCAAGTCCGAATTGGACTAGGGAAGGGGCGGCGCCCCCCTCTCGTTCCTTCTCCCTGTCCTACTCCTTCCCTCTCTCCCCTCTTGGAAAAGGAAGAAGACTCCAACTAGGATTGGGAATCTGTAAGTGCATCTAGTGCCCCTTAGTGATTTTGGTGTATTGAAGACTTATAGGTTAAGGGACTAATGTGTTTGTGAGTGTACACAGGTCTATAAGTCTATGAGGAGTTTGATATTTACAGAGAAAGTCGACCCCTAAAAATGAAGTTCTTCGACTAAAGACTTTGGATTTCTGAAGACTTTTTGAAGACTTTGAAGGTGAAGAAATTGGTGTGACCTTGAAGACTTGGTATTCATTCGACGAACATGAAGCGTGAAGACTTTTGTTTTCGTAGTTTTATTTTCTCTTTCTTGAGTCATAGGAAACACCGTACTTCTAAAGGGGGTCGAGGAAATACTAAGGAAAAATTTGTTCTGACTGAGGAGTTAGGAATTTGCCAGTGCGGATTACCTACACAGTGAGGAACATGATAGCCCTGAGGATTTTGCTACTCAAAATTCCGACCGTTGCTGTGCTATGAGCCAGCTGTCCCAAAATATCTATCCACCTAACGGTCATATCATTGAAGGGCATTTATGTCTTATCATGTCGGGCTGCTCCCTAGGCTATAAATAGCCGCCCCCTACAACCACTAGCTAGTTGGCTGCTTCGAGAGAAACTAACACTTGTCATTTGAGAGCAACCCATCCTCCAAGGACTTTGAGCAAAAATCATCAAGTGAGGAAAACCCAAAACCAAACACCTACAAACCCCAAGTGATTGAGCATCACTGAAGAGATTGATCCTGCATGGATCTGACGCTTGTTACCTTTGAAGACTGTGCTTCTTCCAGACGGTTAGGCGTCATGGTCTAGAGCATCCAAGAGGAATTGTGCATCGCCGAGTGACCAAGTTTGTGAAGGTTCGGGAGTCACCTGAAGACTTACCACGAGTGATTGGGCGAGGTCTGTGTAACCTTAGCTCAAGGGGAATACGGTGAGGACTGAGTGTCCTGAGCTGCGTGTTCGGTACTGGGTATCCGGGACTGTGTGTCCTTAGATTTAAATACCTAGCCGCCCTAACCAGACGTACAACTGAGATAGAAGTTGGAACTAGTGTACCAAATCATTGTCTTCACCAAGCTTACTGGTTCTATTTCCTGAACTCTTTCATTTCCTCATAACTGTGTTGTGTACTCGTTCATATCTGCGCTTGAAGACTTTGACTAAAGTTTTTCTCAATTTCCTCAGTTCAATTTCTTCAGTCTTTTTGTCTTCATCCTGTGTTATCCTGTGCTTATGCTTCCTATACTCTGTGCATGTCTTCATTTCATCATGATGACTATGCTTGTGTTTTGTTATGTTTACTTTTGAGTACTTATTCCGCTGTTAGCAGTTCTTCACTAAGGAATTTCCTCACCTGCAAATTGGTCAGTGAAGAATTCATAAAAATCGCCTATTCACCCCCCCCCCCTCTAGTCGATATAACGCACTTTCAGTTGGTATCAGAGCAAGGTACTCCCTTGTTCTATGTGATTTTGGTTTAACCGCCTGGAGTTTTAGTTATGTCGATCGTAGGTATGATCAAGGTCTCTGCTGGGTGTCCTACCTTCCATGGGACGGACTACCCCTACTGTAAGAATAAGATGTGAATGCATCTTGAGGCAATTGATAACGATCTCTGGTATGTGGTGGAAAATGGTGTTCCCTCAGTCACACCTTCTCTGAATGCTGCTGATGTGAAGAGATTCAAGCAACTCGATTCTCAAGTGAAGAATATCATATGTGGCCATCTGAGCAAAGGACAGTATGGAAGAGTGAGTGCTTTGGAAACTGCTAAGCTTATCTGGGATAGACTGTCCAAAGTGAATGAAGGAATCTCAACACAGCGTGACTCTCGAGTTGATGTTCTTCGCAATCTCTTCAACCGCTTCAAAAGACTCGACAATGAAAATGTTCAACAAACCTTCGATCGCCTCACTGACATCTCAAATGAGATTCAAGCACTTGGTGCCACTGACATCACCGACCATGAGGTGGTGAAGAAATTGTTGAGATCGCTTGATTCCTCATTTGACACTCTGGCATTGATGATACAAGAACGTGCTGATTACAAGTCACTTGATCCCCCTGATATTCTCGAGAGGCTAAATACTCATGAGTTCCAACTTGCTGAAAAAAGAGATCTTTATGGTTCGAGCTATGGCAGATCACGTGCACTGAAGGCCAAGGCAGTATCTGAGTCTGAAGATGAAGACTCTAGTAGCAGCCTTGGTGATCCTGAAGAACTAAGCCATGAGCTAGCACTGCTCGTGAAGAAGTTCCAAAAGTTCTCAAGACGTGGTCGCTTTGGAAGACCCTCAAGGAGCAATGATTCCTCATCCAGTGACTACAAGAGGAGGCTCTGTCACAAATTCAATAAATCTGGACATTACATTCAAGATTGTCCTCAGTCGGAAAAGGAATTAAAGAAGAAGAAATACAAGGATTACAGTTCCGATGATGCGAAGAAAAAGAAGAAATCCACAAAATCTTCATTATCAAAATCCTCAAAGTCTTCATCTCACAAGAAGAGCAGCTCCAAAAAGGCTCGGGCATTCATTGGCAAGGAAATGGACTCTGAGGCTGAATCTGAAGAAAATGAGGAAGAGGAGGGATCTGAGGAGTCTGAATCCGGTGTGGCAATCCTAGCCCTCGCTACTGCATTCGTCAGCAAGCCTATCTTCAACTCTGAAGAAAATGACCTTACCAACAAGGCTGATGAAGGCAATGATGACTACGCTCCCACCTATTGCTTCATGGCAAAGGGTGCCAAGGTACTCAAATACACCTCCTCTGAATCAAGTGAGAATGAATCTGATGAAAACCTCAAGCCCAGCTATTCTAAACTTGCTAAGATTGCTGTAAAACAACAAAGGGCTTTTGAAAAGGTTCAAAACATGCTAGACAAAAGTGATGATATGTTGGGTGAAGAAATGGATCGCACTAAAGCCTTGACTGAAAATCTTCAGAGACTTCAGACTAGGTTTGACAACCTTCAAGGTCATCATAACACTCTCTTATCTGATCATGAGAAGCTTTCTTATGAATTTCTTCAAAGAAAGCAAGATCTTGAGAAGCTAAGAGTGAGTTATGAAGATCTTCAGAAGGAGCGCGATTCATTACTTGCTCAACAAATCAGTGCTTCTCAGGAAGAATTTGTTCCCCCTTGTTTGAAATGCATTGAACGTGAATCTGCTAATTCTTCACCTGAATATTCAAATGCTTCTAATGTTTCAAATGCTTCACATGCCTCTGCTATCACTAATTCCTCATCTGAGGACACTGCTAGTATCACTGACGATGCAGGGCTGAAGGACTTGTACATGACAGGCATGTACAAAAGCCTCAAAGGGCATCAGACTCTTTGTGATGTGCTTAAAAAGCAGATCCTCAACAGAAACCCTAGGAAAGAGGGTATTGTCTTTCAGAGGAAACTCAATGCTGATGGTACATATTGGAAGCCTGAGCAGTACCCCAAAACTACATGGGTTGCTGCAAAGGGACTCCAGTTAATCCATCTAACTTATCTGGATTTGCATGTGAATCTCCTAGTTCTGACGATGAGTCATTTGACTCCAACTATAAACTGTTCAAAAATCAGAATGGTGAAGTATTTGCTAGATATGTTGGCACTAACTGCAGGAATGGTTCCCCTATGAAAAAAATCTGGGTTCCCAAAAGGTGCCTTGAAAGTCTTAAGGTGAATGTCCTCAGGACACCACCTATGAAGAATAGGAACCCCAGATCAAATTTTTCATATGGACCAAATTCTTCAAAAGGATCAAAGTCCTCACATGAGTATCATCATGCTAACAACTCTGTTTCGCAGGGAATAGCTAAGGGCTATGAATACGAGCATTATTCTTCTAATCATCATGTTCATAAGTCCTCAAAGAATTTCTCTGCTTATTCATATGCTTATCCTAACTCCTCTTATGTGAAACGAAACGGACTGGCTTCTATGCCAACTTTCTCGTATGGAGCTCGCAGAGTGATGAACTCTTTGCCACCCCTTCAGATGTGGGTGGTGAAGAAAAAGAACTAATCTCTTCTGTAGGGTTAGGTCTCCAGACGTACGTAATCGTCTGAAGAATTTGCTAGAGACCTGAGTATGCCTGAAAGGACGCAGGCTAATCATGAAGAAATGAACTTTCATTTCTCACGTCCTCATACTGCTTTATCTGTTTTTTTGCTTGATGAAATTGATTTGATGAATTGATGTCATATTCTTCACTGATGAAGTATATGAGTTCGTAAGTTGCACTAATTCATCTACAGGATGATCAACCCAAAGCCACTGAGTGGGTCCTCGATAGTGGATGTACAAATCACATGACTGGTGACAAGAATCTATTGATGGATGCTCCATTATCTCCATCACATCTGAAGCATATTATCTTTGCCGGCAAAGGCAAAAGTGGGGTATTGGGTCTAGGTAAGGTTGCGATCACAAAGGATCGACACATGGACAAAGTCATTGTGGGAGTCCTGGATTAGGGGGTCTCCGGACAGCCGGACTATCTCCATTGGCCGGACTGTTAGACTATGAATATACAGGATTGAAGACTTCGTCTCATGTCTGGATGGGACTCTACTTGGCGTTGGAAGGCAAGCTAGGCAATACGGATATGTGTATCTCCTCCTTTATAACCGACCTTGTGTAACCCTAACCTCTCCGGTGTCTATATAAACCGGAGGGTTTTAGTCCGTAGAGCAATATACAATCATACCATAGGCTAGCTTCTAAGGTTTAGCCTCTCCGATCTCGTGGCAGATCTACTCTTTTACTACCCATATCATCAATCTATACCTACTAATAAAGTAAGGTGCGTTTCGCCGATTTTTTCATCCGTTCACATCTATTTTTTAAAGATTTTTTACTATCCGATGTGGTACTAATTTTTTGTGCCTTACGATCGCAAGAAATATCGCAATGTGGAGTTCGTATGTTTTTTTTTTTTTTTGAGGATTGGAGTTCGTATGTAAAGTCCGTCCTGGGCTAGGTAGCCTCGCGGATGGGCTTTCCTAGAGCCCAGGAAAAATCTGGGCGGCTTTCCTAGAGCCCAGGAAAAATCTGGGCCAATAGCCATGCGAGTGGGCTTTCTTCTGCAGCGCAAAAAATAGTACTACTCTAGGAATCGAACCGAAGACCTCCCATGTAATCTCGCTACAACTACCAGCTGAGGTAAGAACGTTTGATGTTCAATTGTCCCATCCCACTTTTGTAAACCAATTCCCACCAATTAATATACCAACCACCTCAGAAATCAACGAACAGATGCTGAAAACGAGTAGCCTCCTCATGTTTGGGGCAATCTAATTATTAAGCGGATGGGCACTAATTAAAGAAGGATTGCATATAAGGAAAGTAAGTAAAGGAAGGATCTGTGGGCTCGATACACAAAAAATGCATATGGGCAACGAGGAGCATCATGAAATGTGGAGCGCATGGAGCTTGCCGGTGACAAACCGCTGGAGAAGCACGATGGCGTGCATGCGTGTGTTTGTGCACGTGCCACCACCACCGAAGCCACTGGGCTGTGCACGTTCACGTATATGCATGTGTTTGTGCAGGCGCCACCACCACTGAAGCCACTGGGCTGTGCGTGTTTACGTACATGCACATGAACTGAAACCTATTCGATGCCACACTCAGAACTGTACAAGTTCATGTATTTATATGCACAGTACATGAAGGGATATATATTATTGTGCTCGGGGATTACAGGTTACAGAATTTTATACATGTAATCGAGCATCAATGCTTAGGCCAACTCTCCTTTATCTATTCTATTCAAGAATATTATTTGCAACGTGGAGAATTTCGCATTTAATGAAGAAAGACACAAGAAAAGGCACAAACCATCTTGATCCCAAAAATCCTAAACCATTTAGAATGAGGTGGACAAAGCGAGAAGGAGGATAAGAAGGAGGATAAGAAGTTCAGGAAGATAAGAGAAGCACCAAAATTTAATGCAATACGAACATCCGAAACCTCTCATTCAAAATTTATATTGAGGGAACATGTCGTTCAATCTAGCAAAATCCCACGACCCACATAAGTATACACCCTGGTTTTTGACCGACTCCATGCCAGTTTTGGTCAACTAGGGATGTATCACACTACTAGAAATTAGGTCAATAACGACCAACTATTGAGAACTCTTGGTTGTTATTGGTACAATGATTGAGTCCCATCTCCAAATTAGCCCCGTGAACCCTTGCTAGGTATGGTGGTCGTTGTTTTGTTATGTTTAGAGGGCAATTCCACATCCTTATCTACTTAAACGACGAATAAAAAGGAAGATAAGTATTCCATACTGAAAAGGGGAAAATTCCACGTATGCCCACAAATATCTCTCCCCAACGCATCTCTCCCTTCAGCGGCCGCCCGGCCCTCCAGCCGCCGCCTCCCCCACTTCTGATCTCCCATCTCCGTCCCAACGTCGAGCGGAACAGCGGATTCCGGCTGAGCTCGGCGTGGTTACAGTTTCCAGTGGCATCCTCTGCGACGGGTCATGTGGGGTGGGCCGCGCGCTGCTCATCTTGGTGTTGGCGGCGGCGGCCATACCCTGTCATGGAGGCGGCCTTCCCCTGCTTGGCGCGGCGGCTCGCTAGTGGATTGCGGCGTTGACGCAGCCGGCTCCGACGGTGCTCCTTACCGACCATTTTTAGGTGCCGCTCGCCCCAACATTGCTACACCACAGGCCTTGCCATGCCTGCCAGGTGCTTGAATCCTCAAATACGGATTGAACCTAAGAAGTCATCCTGGGGAGCAGCCACCATCTTCGCCTTGGTCTCCTACACTGGCAGTCTGGCACCAACATTATGAGAAAATTTTGAAGTCCAGAGTAAATGCAGAGTATGGTCGTTACATGTGTCAATATATTCTTGTAGATTACTTTGTTCTGCTCCAACTTTTACATTGTTCAGAATTATGCAAATAAATTTGACAAAGCTATATGCTTGATCGTCATTTTTTTCTTTGTGTTTTATTTCTGTGCAATACGTTTTGTTCATCTAAAAAATAGGACGCTAACTACATAATATATCTAACCATCTCACGAGTATTTTACGTATATATTCTAGTAGAACTTGACGTGCTGGATTCTAGCTAGTTAAGTTTAGTCAGATGGATCAACAATGCAAAAACACTATAAAGTGCAGTTTTTATTCAATAGAATTGATAAGATTTTTTTGTATTACATAGTTAAGCACTTCCCATGAATTACACGCGTCAGGTGTATGTTTTATATCGTTCATGCAGCATTTTTCCTGTTTCTTGAACTGAATAAGCTGTAACTGAAATGCCAACTTTGTCGAGAGGAGCACTGGGAAATGGCATCATGCTTGCACTAAATCTCCACGTTCTTTCCAAAAGTTTACTAAGTCAATTGGGTAGAATCCTCTGTAATCCAATATTACTAGCCCAGCTCTCAAACATATTTTTTTACTCAATTAAGGTAAGTTTGGTTATAGGCTCCAACATTATAATCTGAATTTTTTTTACTGTTTACTTATGACATTCTGTTTTTATGAACATGTATTTAAGACTTGCTATTTTTCATTTCCAATAATATAAACCCATTGTGCCTTGTCTTTTCATTTTATCTCAACTAATAATAGCTACTTGCCTATGTTGGAACAGGGAGCAAAGGAAAACAAGCCACTATCAATAGACAAACAATTTTCTGAGACTCACAATAAGGGTACAACCTTCGCTGATTCTAGAGCCTCCGCCAAATATGTAAGAATTAATTTAAATGCATTAACTTCTATGATGAATTGCAAGTGTATAATACCTACTTACAGATATAAGTTGATGCAAATAACTTACTGTTGGCACTTCAGGCACAAATTCAGACTATGGTTCAGTTGAATCCAGGTCTTTCAAATGATGAAGTCATGCAGAAATCTGACTAAACTAAGCGGCGTGATTGTGTAGGCTTTGGTTGTGGAATTAGAGAAAGAGATTTGCAAGGACCAGCATTAAGTAAGGCTGAATTGGTTTATAAACGCCAAGCTTCCAAGCAAGTGAAACAAGTACTGGAAGAAAAAAGTTCAATTCTGTGGCACAAGAAGTGTGATAAATTAAGCGTCTTATGTCTGGTACATTTCTGAGTGATAGATCTCATGGAAGCCAGCATCATCAAGTAAGTTATCCTCATACACTGATTTTATATATTGTTATACTTTGTGCCAATTTATTTACAAGGGCTAATTTTCATAAACTACTTAATATTTTGTAGGGCTGATGGTCCACCGAGAGGCATCAGGAGGCATTGTATTCACTGACCAAGAATGATGTCCATTCAAAGAAAGATGGTGTCCCTTGCTTGAAGATTAATAAATATTATATTTTCTAGTTTTGTAATTTTCCAAATAGATATGAGCAAGTACATTCGTCATATAAGGAGTGCTTTTGACTCAAATTTCTTAGACGATATTTTAATATAATAATTGTATGTCGAAATTTTGGAATTTACTAATAAAAGAGGCTATGATCCTTTCAATTCAGATTACATTGTTTCTATATTAATGTGGATGTTAATATTCAAATTTTGGATTTTTCATAAAGTGGTCGCTCAATGGAAGCTTATACGAATTAATGTAAGTGGTTCTGAAGGATATCAAAGTGGTGAAGAGACTGACCGGTAATGCCACTTTCGTCGCCATGTTTACATTATTAACGATGACAAAAGTGGTCGTTATTGGCTCGGCATTGACGACGACACACCATCTCGTCGTTACAAGAATAACGACCACAAAAGGTATGTGGTTGTTATACTTTTAACGACGGAGCCTACTACGACCAGTAGACTGTGGTCGTTAATGACCTTTAACGACCATGATCTGAACGTTTAACGACCACATATGTTGTTGTTAAAAACTTTTTTCTTAGTAGTGTCACCAACCCAATATTTTTATTGGATAGAATCGACCGGTCGATGGGTATTTCATGGTTATGTTCTTTTCTTGATCTGATAGCTTGTTTGTTGCAGAACAAAGCTCGATTGACAAAGAAGAGCTCTTTCAAGCTGTAGCACCTGCTCATTTAGTCTGATGGTCTCAAATTCTCCTCTTTTCTTTTGTTTTGGTGGAAGTTGTACTATTTTGTTTTATTATGATTTTTTTCCATCGAAATGAAGTATTATGTGTTGGGTGGGGTGATTGACTGTCTTTTTTAGGATTAGCCGTAAAGATTTATAGGAATTCTAGAATTAATTGCAAATATATATATATATATATATATATATATATATATATATATATATATATATCAACTACAAAAATATTATGTAATAGTATATTAATTTTCTTAGGGGGAAGTAAGACAATATACGTCTCTCATTTATGCTTTTAGGGAAACGATTTCCCAAAGCACAATGAGCTTTTAGAATATGGTAATTTGCGATGTTGGTGTTGGTCATCTCAATTGTTGGGTAGTTGATAGTGCCTAAACTGACGACACCCCGTTACAATTGAAGGTGTCCAACTAAATCTTCTTTCCTTTGTATCATCCTAAATTATTTTAACTTCTAAGAAATATAAGTATTTTGTGGCAGCATTGAATGTTAAAGCATTCAGGCCCATTAATGACAGGTGTCTCATGTAGTGGTGGAGCTCATTGCACTGGGATTTACCATGTTCTGACAAGTTATGATTGGGTTGACACCACGAAGAGGGTGAAAAAGAAGGACAAGAGGTAATACGGATGGGACATTGTTTTAAAGAAGAAGGCGTGGATTTTCTTTGTTCTCCCGTTGCAACGCACGGGCATTTTTGCTAGTATTAATCAAGCGGGACGTAGGGTTTTACCTCCATCAAGAGGGCCCGAATCTGGGTAAAACATTGTGTCAACTGCCTCCTATTACCATCCGCCTTAGACGCACAGTTCGGGACCCCCTATCCGAGATCCGCCGGTTTTGACACCGACATTGGTGCTTTCATTGAGAGTTCCTCTGTGTCGTTGCCCATTAGGCTTGATGGCTCCTACTATCATCGATAGCGATGTAGTCCAGGGTGAGACTTTTCTCCCCGGACAGATCTTTGTGTTCGGCGGCTTTGCACTGCGGGCCAATTCGCTTGGCCATCTGGAGCAGATTGAAAGTTACGCCCCTGGCCACCAGGTCAGGTTTGGAAGCTTAAACTACACGGCCGATATTCGTGGAGACTTGATCTTCGAAGGATTCGAGTCTCTGCCTGTGCGGCATGCGGTCACGATGAGTATGATTTAGCTCTACCATCGGATAGTGTTCAGTAGATCGCACAGGCAGCCGATCCGACCCTCAATTTGGAGCCAGTTGCGCCGTCCATGGACGGGTGGATGGACCCTGCCACGGAGGCCTTACCCTCAGCAGCGATCGAGCCAAACATTGACCTTACCTTGCACGAGAGCCATGTTGTTAAACTGCCAGATCCTTCTCCGGCCACGGACTCCGAGCCGCCTGCGCCCATTTCTATTGAATCCGATTAGGCGCCGATCATGGAGTTTACCTCCGTGGATATTTTTCAGCACTCGCCCTTTGGTGACATACTGAACTCATTAAGGTCTCTCTCCTTGTCAGGAGGATCCTGGTCGAACTATGTCCGGCAGGACTGGGATACGGACGACGAAGAAATTCGCGGCCCACCCACCACCCACTTAGTAGCCACTGTCGATGACTTAACCGACATGCTTGACTTCGACTCCGAAGACATCGACAGTATGGATGACGATGCGGGAGACGAAGAGGAACCACTGCCCATAGGGCACTGGACAGCCACCTCATCATATGATATATACATGGTGGATACACCCAAAGAAGGCAATGGCGATGAGATAGCGGAGGATGACCCCTCCAAGAAGCAACCCAAGCGCCGATGTCAGAGGCGCCGCTCTAAGTCCCGCCAAACCAAAAGTGGTGATACCGGCACAGGAGATAATAACACTCCGGATAGTGCCGAAGACAACGACAATCCCCTCCAGCAAGATTTAGAGCAGGAGGATGGAAGAGCCAGCCCACCTGAGAGAGCGGCAGATGGAGAGGTGGAGGACGATAATTACATGCCCCCCTCCGAAGACGAGGCAAGCCTCGGCGACGACGAATTCACCGTGCCAGAGGATCCCGTCGAACAAGAGCGCTTCAAACGCCGGCTTATAGCCACGACAAATAGCCTTAAGAAAAAGCAGCAGCAGCTTCAAGCTGATAAAGATCTGCTAGATGACAGATGGACTGAAGTCCTCGCGGCCGAGGAATACAAACTCGAGCGCCACTCCAAGAGTTACCCAAAATGCAGGTTGCTACCCCGACTGGAGGAAGAAGCATATGACGTGGCTGATCGGCCACCTCGTGGCCGCGATAGAGAGGCATTCCAGCCAAAAACTCAGCCTGCACCCCGACGCCATTCAAATAAAAAGGCATGGGGAGATACGCTAGACCTACGATACATATTGGAGGACAAAGCAAAGCATGCAAGATCGATCTACGGATCACGAGGGCGCGCCACTATGCGAGACGATAAACGTCACGCCGGATACAGTAAAAGTAAATCCGACCGGGCCGAACACAGCGGGCAAGACCCATTCGAGCTGCGTCACGATATAGCCCAATACAGAGGTGCCACACACCCCTTATGCTTCGCAGACGAAGTAATGGTTCATCAAATCCCAGAAGGTTTCAAACCTGTAAATATTGAATCATACAACGGCACAACAGATCCCGCGGTATGGATCAAGGATTTCCTCCTCCACATCCACATGGCCCGCGGTGATGACTTACACGCCATCAAATACCTCCCACTAAAGCTCAAGGGACCAGCGCGGCATTGGCTTAACAGCTTGCCAGCAGAGTCCATTAGCTGTTGGGAAGATCTGGAAGCCGCATTCCTCGACAACTTTCAATGCACTTATGTGCGGCCACCAGATGCCGATGACTTGAGCCACATAATTCAGTAGCCAGAAGAATCGTCCAGGCAATTCTGGACTCGGTTCCTAACAAAGAAAAATCAAATCGTCGATCACTACTAGGAAAAGGGCTACTAATGGCGCACCAGTTTTGCCTACTAATGGCGCATCACTGGTGCGCCATTAGTATCACGCCACTAGTATTTTTTACTAATGGCGCACCACTGGTGCGCCATTAGTATAGGCCACGGTGCGCCATTAGTATAGGCCACTGGTGCGCCATTAGTATTTTTGAATTTTGAAGGCGGGAAAATAGTAGTGGCGCACCGTCTAACCCCCACCGTGCGCCATTACTATTTTTGAATTTTGAATTTGGATCTGGATCGTGATTTTTTTGCCCATTTTTTGCTCGTTTTTTGGCACGATATTATTTCAAATTTTGTTCCTGTTTTTGGATCTTGTACGTTCTTTTGCCGTGTTCTTTTGCCGGAGAGGAGTTCGCCGGAAAGGAGGAGGAGGAGGTCACCGGAGAGGCGCTCGCCTACATCACCGGAGAGGAGGAGGAGTTCGCCGGAGAGGAGGAGGAGGAGGAGGTCGCCGGAGAGGAGTTCACCGGAGCATCGGAGAGGAGGATGACCCCTCCAAGAAGCAACCCAAGCGCCGACGTCAGAGGCGCCGCTCTCAGTCCCGCCAAAGCAAAAGTGGTGATACCGGCACAGGAGATAATAACACTCCAGATAGTGCCGAAGACAACAACAATCCCCTCCAGCAAGATTTAGAGCAGGAGGATGGAAGAGCCAGCCCACCTGAGAGAGCGGCAGATGGAGAGGTGGAGGATGATAATTACATGCCCCCCACCGAAGACGAGGCAAGCCTCGGCGATGACGAATTCGCCGTGCCAGAGGATCCCGTCGAACAAGAGCGCTTCAAACGCAGTCTTATAGCCACGGCAAATAGCCTTAAAAAAAGCAGCAACAGCTTCAAGCTGATAAAGATCTGCTAGCTGACAGATGGACTGAATTCCTCGCGGCCGAGGAATATAAACTCGAGCGCCCCTCCAAGAGTTACCCAAAATGTAGGTTGCTACCCCGACTGGAGGAAGAAGCATATGACGCGGTTGATCGGCCACCTCATGGCCGTGATAGAGAGGCATTCCAGCCAAAAACTCAGCCTGCACCCCGACGCCATTCAAATAAAAAGGCATGGGGAGATACGCCAGACCTGCGAGACATATTGGAGGACAAAGCAAAGCATGCAAGATCGATCTATGGATCATGAGGGCGCACCACTATGCGAGACGATAAACGTCATGCCGGATACAGTAAAAGTAATCCGGCCGGGCCGAACACAGCGGGCAAGACCCATTCGAGTTGCATCGCGATATAGCCCAATATAGAGGTGCCACACACCCCTTATGCTTCACATATGAAGTAATGGATCATCAAATCCCAGAAGGTTTCAAACCTGTAAATATTGAATCATACGACGGCACAACAGATCCCGCGGTATGGATCGAGGATTTCCTCCTCCACATCCACATGGCCCGCGGTGATGACTTACACGCCATCAAATACCTCCCACTAAAGCTCAAGGGACCAGTGCGGCATTGGCTTAACAGCTTGCCAGCAGAGTCCATTAGCTGTTGGAAAGATCTGGAAGCCGCATTTCTCGACAACTTTCAGGGCACTTATGTGCGGCCACCAGATGTCGATGACTTGAGCCACATAATTCAGCAGCCAGAAGAATCGGTCAGGCAATTCTAGACTCGGTTCCTAACAAAGAAAAATCAAATCGTTGATCACTACGAGGAAAAGGGCTACTAATGGCGCACCAGTTTTGCCTACTAATGGCGCATCACTGGTGCGCCATTAGTATCATGCCACTAGTATTTTTTACTAATGGCGCACCACTGGCGCGCCATTAGTATCTGGTATACTAATGGCGCACCACTGATGCGCCATTAGTATAGGCCACGGTGCGCCACTAGTATAGGCCACTGGTGCGCCATTAGTATTTTTGAATTTTGAAGGCGGGAAAATAGTAGTGGCGCACCGTCTAACCCCCACCGTGCGCCATTGCTATTTTTGAATTTTGAATTTGGATCTGGATCGTGATTTTTTTGCTCGTTTTTTGGCACGATATTATTTTCCAATTTTGTTCCTATTTTTGGATCTTGTACGTTCTTTTGCCGTGTTCTTTTGCCGGAGAGGAGTTCGCCGGAGAGGAGGAGGAGGAGGTCACCGGAGAGGCGCTCGCCTACATCACCAGAGAGGAGGAGGAGTTCGCCGGAGAGGAGGAGGAGGAGGTCGCCGGAGAGGAGTTCATCGGAGCATCGGAGAGGAGGAAGGAGAAACCATGAGGGGATGGGAGGAGAGGAGGGAGGAGGAGCTCACCGGAGAGGAGGGAGG
>NC_041384.1:696040130-696077068 GCF_002162155.2 Triticum dicoccoides
AGAGGAGGAGGAGGAGGTCGCCGGAGAGTAGGAGGGTAGTATGGTGGAAGAGAGAAGGGAAGATGGAGTGGAGGAGAGGAGGAGATGGAGTGGAGAAGAGGTGGAGTGGAGGAGAAGAATGAAGAGGTAAGGAGGAGAGGACCACGCCCAGCCATATATACGGCATAGTAATGGCGCACCGCGGGCAGGTGCGCCATTACTAACTTTTTTATTTTTTAATTTATTTTGAATTTTGAAGGCGGGAAGATACTCATGGCGCACCATGGGCAGGTGCGCCATTAGTAACTTTTTTTTATTTTTTTTGACTTATTTGGAATTTAGAAGGCGGGAAGATAGTAATGGCGCACCATGGGTAGGTGCGCCATTAGTAAGTTTGAATTTTTTTGAATTTTTTTGCCTCTCTAGATCTTAAAAGCCCCGTATCTTTTTTCTGTTAGGTTTTTGAGGATTTTGAAAATGTTTAACGGGGTTCCCCCAGTTAAATTCGGATGTAACTTTTCGAGTAGATGATTTTTCATATAAAAAACTTTTTCATCCGAGTTCGTACGCAAAAGTTATGCCCATTTTACAAATTCTCGAGAGATTTCGCAAATAAAGTCGAAATTCATATTTGTAAATTTTCACAACAACTAGACCACATATCACATGGGAAACTTATTTTCTTTTATTTTTTGACATTTCCATCATTTTTTAATTTTTTTTAAACTGAAAAGGCGGTCCACTTGGGGGGTGCATTCGGTGGAAGTGGTGGCCAAGTTACTAATGGCGCACCGTGGGAGTGGTCCGCCATTACTAGTTTAACTAGTAATGGCGCATCACTCCCATGATGCGCCATTAGTAGTTTTGAAAAAAATTAAAAAAAATTACTAATGGCGCACCGTGGATGTGGTGCGCCATTAGTATTTGGACACTAATGGTGGCGCACCACATGTCTGGTGCGCCATTAGTGTCAATTCCATCTATAGCCCTTTTCCTAGTAGTGGATTGTCCGGATGCAGAGGCCCTAGCGGCTTTCAAACACAACATCCGCGACGAATGGCTAGCCCGGCACCTTGGTCAGGAAAAGCCGAAATCTATGGCAGCCCTCACGACACTCATGACCCGCTTTTGTGCGGGAGAAAACAGCTGGCTGGCTCGCAGTAATAACATATCAAAGAACCATGGTACTTCGGATACCAAGGACAGCAATAGCAGGTCACATTGCAACAAACATAAGCGCCGCATTAACAGCGATAATACCGAGGATACGGCAGCCAATGCCGGATTCAAAGGCTCTAAACCCGGTCAGCGGAAAAAGCCATTCAAACAAAGTACGACGGGCCCGTCCATCTTGGACCGTATACTCGATCGCTCGTGTCAAATACACGGCACCACAGACAAGCCAGCCAATCACACCAACAGGGATTGTTGGGTGTTCAAGCAGGCCGGCAAGTTAATTGCCGAAAACAAGGACAAGGGGCCACATAGCGATGACGAGGAGGAGCCCCGGCAGCCACACACCGGAGGACAGAAGAGGTTTCCCCCACAAGTGCGGATGGTGAACATGATATACGCAACCCACATCCCCAAGAGGGAGCGGAAGCGTGCGCTCAGGGACGTATATGCGTTGGAGCCAGTCGCCTCAAAGTTCAATCTATGGTCCTCCTATCTGATCACTTTCGATCGCAGGGACCATCCCACTAGTATCCGTCATGGCGGATTCACGGCACTGGTTCTGGACGCAATCATTGACAGATTTCACCTCACTCGAGTCCTTATGGATGGCGGCAGCAGTTTGAACCTGCTTTATCAGGACACAGTGCGCAAAATGGGTATAGACCCCTCAAGGATCAAACCCACAAAAACGGCCTTTAAAGGCGTCATTCCAGGCGTAGAGGCCCATTGCACCAGAAGCGCAAAGCAGCCTCTCAAGGCAATCCACCAATTCGGCGTTTCAAGACCCGGACACCTTCAAGTGCGCTCGGAGCAATCGGCAACTAGACCGCCTGGCGCGATCTGAGCTCATGTAGCAATGCGGCCCCTACCCCAGTCCCATCCAAACGGCAAAACTCGTGCCACGCGTACATAATTACGCATTAAAAATACCATGGGCACAGGTGGGGAGGGGGGCACAACTGCGGCAAGCCCCAAGACGCGGCTTAAACCACACTAGGGGCTTCCCGTTTGGTTATTTTTCTATTTTTCAGGACCTTAATCTCTGGAAACCCTGCCCGGCAGCACTATTGCTGAACACATGATGCAGCAACCAAGGAGGCAGAAAGCTACGTCACACCACAGAATTCCCAGGTGGATTACAATAACGAGCGAAATATTTGATTTAATACTATTCCTCAGCTTGCCCTTGGAAGGGACATAGTCCTACTCTTTGCTTATCGCACCATCTGTATCATTCTGCTTTAAACGCACCTTTTTGAATAAACAATGCATAACATTACGACTATTATTGTGTTCTTGTTGTACATATATGTGTTCATTAATGACGCCTTGCAACCGTACACTTTGGTACGGCCAATACACCAGGGGCTTACGTACCCCACATTATGGTGTGAAAAGTCCGAACACTTTCACAAGTGCGGCACCCCGAACTTATAGCATTATATGCATCAGCTCCGAATCATGTCTTTGGTCAAATGTTGGGTTTGCCCGGCTCCTATGTTTTGGTACCTTACGTTCCGCTCTATCGGCTAAGGTAGCGCTAGGAGAACTACTGCGATTGTGCCCCGGTTCTGCTGGGCTAAGCACCTCAGTAGAGAAAGCTAAAACTGACTGTCATGATAAGGCGAGAGACTAGTCGCTGTTCGGCGAGGTTTTCGAGTCCCTAAAGACTTATGCCGCTTAGAGCGAGGGGCCGGCCCAGTCCGGCTTAAAGGCGTGTATCGCGCCCCGAATTCGGCTTTCCGAATACCAGGGACTTCGCCGAAATTTAAAATTATAGAATTCTATGGCTAAGTGAGAGTGATAAAGCATTATTAGTCCGGTTGCCTTATTCGTTGTGCTGAGCACCTCCCTCGAAGGACCCAAACATGGGAACAAGAGTGCTCAGGTTTATCCCGAACACCCCAGCACTCGTGGCATGGGGGCAGAAGCCGAGGACTAGCCATCTCTCAGATTGGATAAACAGCCAAACAGAAGGTAATATTTTAAATTCACACAAGCGTTGCATAGCGCATATGAAACAAGTTTTCATCATACAGGATCACACGAGCAAGTTTACTCAAATGTTACATCCTTTGAACATTCCTCCGCTACAAGACGGGCACCCTTCTGGACACCCTCATAATAAATTTCGGGGGTGCGATGCTCCTTGCCCTGCGGCGGCCCTTCCTTGATCAGCTTCACGGCGTCTAGCTTGGCCCACTGCACCTTCACGTGGGCGAAAACCCGGCGTGCACCTTCGATGCAGACGGACCGCTTGACGACCTCCAGCCATGGGCAGGCATCCACAAGCCGCCTCACCAGGCCGAAGCAGCTGTTCGGAAGGGCATCGCCAGGCCACAGCCGGACTATAAGGCCCTTCATGGCCTGTTCGGCCGCCTTGTGCAGCTCGACCAGCTGCTTTAGCTGGTCGCTCAGAGGCATCGGGTGTTCGGTCCCAGTATACTGAGACCAGAACAGCTTCTCCATTGAGCTTCCCTCCTCGTCCTGGTAAAACTGTGCGGCATCTGACACGCTACGGGGAAAATCTGCGAATGCTCCTGGAGAGCTCCGAATTCGGGTAAGTAATCGGTAATTTACTTTTACATGCTTGCTCTGCATATAGAATACCTTACCCGCCGCTATCTTCTTCATTGTGTCGATCTCCTGGAGGGCCTTTTGGGCTTCGGCCTTGGCACATTTTGCTCTCTCGAGGGCCACGGCAAGCTCAGACTCTCGCGTCTTCGAGTCAAGCTCCAACGCCTCGTGCTTCGTCACGAGATCCTAGAGCTCTTGCTGCACCTCGCCCACCTGAGCCTCTTGCTTTTCTCGCTCGGTGCACTCCTTGGCCGCTTTATCTTCGGCCTTGGACAACGCTTGCTTTAGGGTCGCCACTTCGGTCGTGGCCCCTGGCAAATTCACGATGACCCTGTCATTTTGCAATCGCACTCTTTTTATACATATCCACAGACTAGGTACTACTTACCTTTGTTCTCCTCGAGCTGCCTCTTGGCAAGGCCGAGCTCGTCCTGGGACCCTTTAAGGTCCTGCTTCAGTACGGCGACCTCCGCAGTCAGTGCGGCGGACGCCAGTAGCGAAGCCTGCATATGCATATTGACATACTTATGTTAGACTCCTGCGATATTGTTTGATCCTCTGTTTGGCTTTTCTTTGTGAACGCCGAACGGAGCATCAGGGGCTATTGTCTATGCGGTAATATTTTCCTATATTTTAAACACTTACCTCAAAGCCTGTTAGAAGGCTGGCACAGGCTTCAGTCAATCCGCTCTAGGCGGACTGAACCTTCTGGATCACCGCACTCATGATAGTACGATGCTCTTCGTCGATGGAAGCGCTGCGAAGCGCTTCCAGCAGATTGTCCGGCACCTCTGGATGGACAGAGGTCACCGGTACAGGCGTCTCGCCCCTCTTAGAAGGAGGCCGCCTGCCCGAGTCCGGAACCACTGGAGGTTCCGGCGCGATGTTCGGCTGAGGGCCGAACTCGGAGCTCTCAGGGGCCTTGTCCCCTCGGCTCCCGGAGTCCGGGAGGCCGCCTTGAGGCGCCTCCGAGACTGTCTCCCCTCGGCCCGGTGCCTCGTGAGACAGCACCTCGGTGTCGTCCGCAGGATGAGGGGAGGTGGCGGTCGGGACTGAATCGCTATCCATATCCGACGAGCCCAGGGAGCCGTCCGATGATACATCAATATGGGCTCGGGGCGGCCTGCATAATCATATTTCTGCATTAGGTGAAGTAGTGCGACAAAGGAATACTATGAGTTACTCTGGTATCCGAATACTTACGACTTCCCCAGGGGCTTGGCCCTGGGCATCCACTCGTCTTCGTCGTCGGCGGCGGTGGTAGAGCTGTCCGGAAGGAGAGTGCTCCCCTTCTTGGACCCTTCGGCCTCCCCAGTTGGGGTGGCCTTCCTTTTCCTGTCTCCCCCATCTGGAGGGGGAGCATCTTCTTCTGCCTCCTCGTCTTCGGGGTAGGATTGCGCCGTAGAGTCCTCGGATGGTGAGTCCGATGACGCTTGGCATCCGGAACTCTTTCGGGTTCCCTTGGCTTCCTTGGTCTTCTCCGGCACCGTATAAGGAGCCAGAGTCGGCATCTTCATCAGAAGAGCGTCTGCTGGGCCTTCGGGCAAAGGAGCCGGACAGTCGATCTGTCCAGCCGTCTCCTGCCAGTCCTGTCAAAGGAACAGGAGTTTAGATCCCGTGTGGAGTGAATCTATGAAAAATAAGTATCCTGTAAGAGGTAAAGCTGCTTACCGCACTGGCTTGGCGCTTCGCGCTGAATCCGCGATCCTCAGTAATGGGAGGGGGGACCTCGGGGCTCTTGAACAGCACCCTCCAGGCATCTTCGTGAGTTGTATCGAAGAGCCTGTTCAGAGTTCGGTGCTGCGCCGGGTCAAACTCCCACAAGTTGAAGGCCCGTTGTTGGCACGGGAGGATCCGGCGGTGGAGCATGACCTGAACTACGTTGACAAGTTTGAGCTTCTTGTTCACCATGTTTTGAATACATGTTTGGAGTCCGGTCAGCTCTCCCGAACTACCCCAGGACAGGCCCTTCTCTTGCTAGGAGGTAAGCCATGTGGGGAACCCAGATCAGAACTCGGGGGTCACTGCCCATGTAGGGTCACGCGGCTCGGTGATGTAGAACCACCCCGATTGCCACCCCTTTATGGTCTCCATGAAGGATCCCTCGAGCCATGTGAAGTTGGGCATCTTGCCCACTATGGCGCCTCCGCGCTCCGCCTGGCGGCCGCTCACTACCTTCGGCTTGACATTGAAAGTCTTCAGCCATAAGCCGAAGTGGGGCTTGATGCGGAGGAAAGCCTCGCACACGACGATAAACGCTGAGATGTTGAGGATGAAGTTCGGGGCTAGATCGTGGAAATCCAGGACGTAGTAGAACATGAGCCCCTGGACAAATGGGTGGAGAGGAAATCCCAGTCCGCGGAGGAAATGGGTGAGGAACGCTATCCTCTCATGGGGCCTGGGGGTGGGGATGAGCTGCCCCTCCTCTGGGAGCTGGTGCGCGATGTCGTCGGGCAAGTATCCGGCTCTGCTCAGCTTCTTGACATGTCCCTCCGTGACGGAGGAGACCATCCACCTGCCTCCCGCTCCGGACATGGTTGGAGAAGGTCGAGGTGGGAAATGCGAACTTGGCGCTAGTGCTCGAGTGTGCGAAGGTGGATGAGCAAAGGAGGTAGAAGGCGTGGATGAAAAGGTAAATCCTTATCCCTTTATATGGGCGGACGAAACTATGTGTCCCCACTAGCCTAGTAAAACTCGCTTCTCCTACAAGCACCGTAATCGATGGCACGGTTGGGTTACCCACACCCGTATTGATGAGAATCCCGTGATAATGGGACACGATCTCTGCTTTGACAAGACATGTCAAAAAAATGCCTCACGTTATGTGCGGGGCTAGTTAAAGGAAACGGTTCGAATAATCACCGGGATGTGACATAATGTCGTGTTGCCAAAACAAGTCAGCAAATTTGATTTGTGGAAATATTATTCTCTCTACGGTGGTATGTGGAACTTATTTTGCAGGGTCGGACACTATCCTTATATTCAAATTCTGATGTGGTATATTCGGAGGAGGAACCCGCCTTATAATGCCGAAGACAATACTGCGCGCCGGACTCATCGTCATTGAAAGCCTGGTTCAGGGGCTACTGTGGGAGTCCTGGATTAGGGGGTCTCCGGACAGCCGGACTATCTCCATTGATCGGACTGTTAGACTATGAAGATACAGGATTGAAGACTTCGTCTCGTGTCCGAATGGGACTCTACTTGGCGTGGAAGGCAAGCTAGGCAATACGGATATGTGTATCTCCTCCTTTGTAACCGACCTTGTGTAACCCTAACCTCTCCGGTGTCTATATAAACCGGAGGGTTTTAGTCCGTAGGGCAACATACAATCATACCATAGGCTAGCTTCTAGGGTTTAGCCTCTCGATCTCGTGGTAGATCTACTCTTGTACTACCCATATCATCAATATTAATCAAGCAGGACGTAGGGTTTTACCTCCATCAAGAGGGCCCGAACCTGGGTAAAACATTGTGTCCCCTACCTCTTGTTACCATCCGCCTTAGACGCACAGTTCGGGACCCCCTATCCGAGATCCGCCGGTTTTGACACCGACAGTCATGCTTGTCGAGTCCTTAGGATACAACCTCATGTCTGTCCCAATGCTTTGCGATCTCGATATGGTTGTTGTCTTTGACAAGTACCGTTGTGTTGTGGTTATGGAAGCTGACAATTCCAAAGTCTTCGAAGGCTTTAGGAGAGGAGACCTGTATATTGTTGACTTCTCTACAGGACCACAACCAGCCGTGTGTCTACTTGCAAAAGCTTCAGAAGGTTGGCTCTGGCATCAACGACTTGGTCATGCAGGCATGAGGAATCTGCACACGCTTGCGAAGAAGAAGCATGTCATCGGCATCGAGAATGTCAAATTTCTCAAGGATCACCTATGTGGAGCATGTGAAGCTGGGAAGATGACAAAGGCTAGCATCCAGCAAAGACTATCATGACCACCACTCGTCCATTTGAATTCCTTCACATGGATCTCTTTGGCCCTAACCATTATTCTGCAGTTTCAAATGATGCATCTCAATATGGCTTTGTTATTGTTGATGATTACTCTCGATGCACATGGGTGCACATTGTTACTTACAAACATGAAGTACAGGAAGTCTTCAAACGATTTTCCTCAAGGGCTTCAACCAACTTTGGTGTGAAGATCAAGCATATTTAGGACAGTATAACCGAGCCTAAAGCGAGCTCTCTCACGCCCTCAGCATTTTCAGCCGTCAAATTCGTGTTAGATTAGTTTTTGGCCGTCAGATATTCCTCTAAGCGGCCGTTAACCACGATCTGAGTTGGCTGTCCTAATAGGCCGCTATTCTGGAAACTTTTTCGAAGGCCTGTAGTTAATTGGGCTTCTACATGCAGCCCATTTAGCTAGAAACTGATCCGACGCTCCAATAGAAAAAACTATTCGGTCAAACAGGAGGAAACAAATCGGTGGGGCGCTCGATACAGGATGCCGGCGACGCGGGCTATCCAGCGTCCGCTGGTCTTCTCAGTGGATCGCGCCGAGGCGCTCAAGGAGATCCAAAGGAGTGCGGCAGTCTCGGTGGATCCAGCCAAGACACGCGAGGGCATCTTCCCAGGTTTGAAGTTGGTGACGGAGGAGGAGGCGGCGGCGGCGATGGCGCGCAAGCCGTGCACGAGGCCACGGCGACTCCACAAAGACTGCTCCGCTCTCCCCGACCCTTGACCGCGTGCTCTTCGAGCTCCAACTCCTTTGCTCCACGAGCTCCAATTTTTCATCTGCTCTTAGAATCTATCATTATGATTTACGGTGTTCTTTCTACTCCAAAATGAATGCAGTTCTCGGATTCGAGGTGGGTTGTGCTTGGTGCCTGGATGGGTTGGTTATGTTCGGTTGTAAGGTGGGTCATCAAAAGTATAAAGCAACATTAGTATTTTTCCAGTTCTTATGCAAAACTGTCACTATTGGAATTGTAAATTGAAAATTTTTCTCAATAGAATTTGCCTTTTGTGTCGACTGGATGCAAGAATGTTGTTTATTTAGCTCATAAAGTGTTTGCTTCATGTTCCTAAACTTGGCCATTAATAATAGTGCACACTCAGGACCTTGCCGTTAATGGTTGCCGCTGCTATAAAATTGAGATTCTCCGCATAATATTCTCCTCCCTGCATATACGTAGCACTGAATTTTTAGGTTGAGTAATTATTTACGAGAGAAAGATTAAAGCCCGAGTGTAGCCATTTTGATATATAGCAATCTTTGCATAAGCTCTGCCTGAAATCCAACTGATCAGTATGTTTTCTTCCTATTTTTGGAACCATTTGTAAGTTGATCCAGTTTGGAGATTATATCCTACGTGAGGAAGATGATGTTTCAAGTGCCAAATGAAGGCAATAACTAATTTTATTTTTTTTTGAAAAGGGGTGCAACCCCAGCCTCTGCATCAATAAGATGCATACGGCTCATAATATTAAAATAGAGAGTGTCACAAAGTCTTCAGCAGGTTTAAAGTAAAAAAGACGACAAGCCGCTCAGACGAGCGTAAACATAAAGCCACAACCGGCTGGCAAAAAATAGGAGCACTACATGCCTATCCTATTACATGACCGCCATCCAAACCGGTTGAAAATAACCCGAGCTACCATCTCCCATCGGGTAGACGCAGTAGCCAAATGCCCCCTGTCCTCCATCGGAGTGAGTAGCGACCACATACGGATCAACGCTGTGGCCCTGAAGATAACCTGCAAAAAATGAAAGTTCGTTGCTCTGTTAAAAACCAAATCATTTCTGCAGTTCCATACTGCCCATAACAAGGCACACGCGCCAACACGAATGAGTCTTGCTAAAACCAAGTCTACCCCATCAAGCCATGTTCCAAACAACATATTGATAGAAGTAGGTGGAATAATATTGAAGGCAATATGAATCGAACGCCAAAGAAGCTTAGCCAGTGGACAATCCAGAAAGAGGTGCCTGATAGTTTCATTACAATCGCAGAAACTACATCTAGCAGAACCCACCCAATTGCGTTTTGCCAGATTATCCTTTGTCAAAATTACTTTTTTATGCACAAACCACATAAACACTTTAATTCGCAAAGGTACCTTAACTTTCCAGACATGTCTGGAGCAAGGAATGACACTAGTATTAATGACATCCAGATACATGGATTTAACCGAGAACCTACCGTCCTTTGTCAATTTCCAAAACAACCTATCTGGATCCTGAGACAGTTGGACATCCATCAGCCGTCGTACAAGATGAAGCCATGCCTCCCATCGTTCACCCACTAGTGTCCTCCGGAAGCTAATATTGAGAGGCGTTGACTGTAAGACATTTGCAACGTATACTTCTCGACGTTGAACAATGTTATACAGTGTGGGATATTGACGTGCCAGAGGTGTTTCTCCTAGCCACGTATCCTCCCAGAACCTCGTAGTAGCTCCATCACCAACTAAGATTTTTGTCCTGTTAAAGAAGAGGGGCTTGACTCTCATCAACCCTTTCCAAAACGGTGAATCAGTTGGGCGCACCGTCACCTGAGCTAAAGTTTTTGACTGAAGATACTTATTACGCAGAATTTGTGCCCAAGTAGCCTCTGTCTCGGATGAAAGTTTAAAAAGCCACTTGCTAAGGAGACATCTATTCTTGATCTCTAGATTTTCAATGCCTAGACCGCCTTGGTCCTTGGGCCTACAGATGATGTCCCATTTGGCAAGCCTATACTTACGTTTCAACTCATCGTTTTGCCAAAAAAACCGGGATCGATAAAAGTCTAATCTCTTCCTAACCCCCACCGGGATCTCAAAGAAGGATAGAAGAAACATAGGCATACTTGTGAGAACCGAATTAATCAAAATTAATCGACCTCCATATGACATGAGCTTCCCTTTCCAACAGCTTAGTTTCTTTTCAAAACGATCCTCAATACACTTCCACTCCTTGTTCGTAAGCTTACGATGATGAATGGGAATGCCCAAGTAAGTAAACGGTAGTGAACCCAACTCGCATCCGAACAATTGCTTATACGCCACCTGGTCCTCAGTAGCTCTTCCAAAGCAAAACAATTCGCTCTTGTGGAAGTTAATCTTGAGTCCAGACAATTGTTCAAATAAGCACAGCACAAGCTTCATATTCCTAGCTTTCACCAAGTCATGCTCCATAAAGATGATCGTATCATCAGCATACTGCAAAATGGATATACCTCCATCAACTAGGTGCGGAACCAAGCCCGAAACCTGCCCCGCCTCCTTGGCCCGGCCTATTAAAATAGATAGCATATCAGCTACTATGTTAAATAAGATCGGTGACATTGGATCCCCCTGTCTTAGGCCTTTATGTGTCTGGAAATAGTGACCTATATCGTCATTCACTTTAATCCCTACACTCCCTTTTTGCGTAAAGGAATCAATTTGGTCGCGCCATGCCTTGTCGAATCCTTTCATACGCAACGCCTGATGAAGGAAAGGCCATTTGACTTTATCGTATGCTTTTTCAAAATCCACTTTAAAAACCACCCCATCAAGTTTTTTTTGAGTGAATTTCGTGGAGCGTTTCATGCAAGACGACCACCCCTTCAAGGATATTTCTATCCGGCATGAAAGCAGTCTGGGACGGTTGCACCACCGTATGCGCTATCTGCGTGAGTCGGTTCGTCCCAACCTTAGTGAAAATTTTGAAACTTACATTAAGCAAACAAATGGGTCTGAACTGCTCAATGCGAATAGCCTCTGTCTTCTTAGGAAGAAGAGTTATTGTTCCAAAATTAAGCTTGAATAAATGAAGCTGACCATTAAACAATTCATGAAACATGAGCAACAGGTCATGTTTAATGAAATGCCAGCACTTTTTGTAGAACTCCGCCGGAAACCCATCTGGTCCTGGCGCTTTATTATTATTCATTTGTGCAATGGCCTCATACACCTCCTTCTCCGTGAAAGGGGCAGTCAAAATCTCATTCTCTTCCGTCTGAAGTTGGGGAACATCCTCAACTCTTGACTCATCCAAAGACACAAAACTCCGTTCCGGAGGTCCAAATAACTGCTTATAGTAGTTGGTAATGTAAACTTTCAGGTTTTCCTGACCAACTATCGTTCCTTCATCTTGTTCTAATTGAAAAATTCTCTTCTTACGATGCTTTCCGTTAGCAATCATATGAAAGAATTGGGTATTATCCTCACCTTGGACAACCTTGCGAACCTTAGCTCTGAGAGCCCACTTCAATTCCTCCTCACGGAGAAGCGCTTTCAGCCTTAGCTCGGCCTCCAATTTAGACTCCAACTCTCTGGTATCTAAAAGAGAGGTTTCAGCTTTTAACTCTAGGGTGTGAATCATCATAAGGAGCCTTTCCTTCTCCGCCTTATAAATTCCGTTCGTATGCTTAGCCCATCCACGAAGGAACCTTCGCAGATGACGAATCTTGCATTGCCACCGCTCCATGGGTGACCTTCCCCCCGAGTCTTTAGCCCACTCTCTAGCCAACAGATCGATAAATCCTTCTCTTTCAAACCAAGCAAGTTCGAAAGAGAAAATATTCTTATTACCCAAATGAGTTGGGGCCCCTGAGTCCACTAATAGCGGTGTGTGATCCGAGATACCTCGTGTCAACGCCTGCACCGTTACTAGAGGAAACTTCTGTTCCCACTCAACACTTGCCAGAACACGGTCCAACTTCTCAAACGTCGGAACCGGTAATGAGTTTGCCCAAGTGAATTTCCTACCCGAAAGCTCTATCTCTCTGAGGTCCAAGCTCTCTATGATAGTATTGAACATAAAGGACCATCTGCCGTCAAAGTTGTCATTATTCTTTTCTTCCTTTCTTCGAATAATGTTAAAGTCACCTCCCACTAAGACAGGTAGTTGCTCATTCCCGCAAACTCGGACTAAGTCCGCCAGGAAATCTGGTTTAAGTTCGGGTTGCGCAGCCCCATAGACTGCCACCAAAGCCCAATCAAAACCATCAGCTTTCGTTCTTACCCTAAACTTAACCGCAAATTCACCCATCACTACACTCCGAACCTCCAACGTATCGCACTTAACCCCGAGTAGAACCCCACCGGATCTTCCTCGAGGTGGGAGACAATGCCAATCAAAGTCTACCCCCCCTGCTAAGGTGCTAAGAAACTGTGCTGAAAAATTACCTCGTCCAGTTTCGGACAAAGCAATAAAGTCTAAGTGATGTTCAATAGAAGCTTCTGCTAGAAAACGTCTTTTAGCCAAGTCTTTAAGACCTCTGCTGTTCCAAAAAATGCCTTTCATAATTCATCATGAAATTTTTTGGAGGTACGGATCCTAGCACTTCTACGCACAGCCGACACCGGATAAACCTTACGTTTCCAGGTCCTCTTAGGCTTAACCCCACCATCAATAGATTCAACACACTCGGAAAGAGGCTCTACGGCCACAGGCACCACCTCTAGGTTTGTGGTTACCGGAGAGGTATACTCATCCTCCTCCTCCGTCACCTGGACCGCAGGATCAAGATCAGCACACAAGCTATCAAGAACCCTAACCCCTAGCTTGTCAATCTCCGACTCATTCATCGGTTTAACTGCAGCTATGTTACGAATCAATTCTAACGCACGTTCAGCTTCCAAGTCTAGCATCTCATTAACCGATTTAGAGATCTCTAGATCATCGTTACCAAGAGACACTCCTATTTGGTTTGCATTATGAGCAATCTCTTCATTGGTAAAATGCATAATAGAATTAGACTTATTAACTGACATACCAGTTGTAGTCTCGACGTCCCGCAGCTTGGCCGCTCTCAACGCGCACCTCAGCTGCATGTCATCAACATCGGAGTGCTCCTGTAGTCTCCCACTGACCCGTCTCCCTACAGAGACCGGGTCCGGGATCCCACCGAACGCGATGACCTCGTCGCGCGAAGTAGCGGTAGGGGAAGAGCCTCCTGCCCGTCCCACAGCCGCAGTGGCCATCACCGAGGCCACCGGAGCAGCCACCAGAGATGCCGAATCCTCCAACTCGCGGACCTCCTCGCGCGAAGTAGCGCTAGGGGAAGAGCCTCCTGCCCGTCCCCCAGCCGCTAAGACCATCACCGGAGCCGCCGGAGCAGCCACCCGAGATGACGAAGTATCCACCTCGCCGATGCTCGTGCCCAAAGAAAAAGGCGCTGCCGGTTCCGCAGGAAGCGCACCCACCAGGCTGCCTTCCAGTGCCACCGCAGGAGAAAGGGCGGCCTCCTGCGCACCCGTTTCCCTGCCATCCGGGGACCTCTCCAGTGGGGCCGCGCCGCCCCCAGTCTCCAGCCACATCAAGGACCCAGAAGGTCTAGCCTCCTGCAAGTCCGCTCGTCCCGCAGCGACCGGCTCCGCCACGATCGCCATGGCCGAAGGCGAGCGAGGGACAGACGACGGGGCCTGCTGCCCCACCTCATTAGTGTGGTCGACCGACCTCCCCACACATAATCTAAGTCTTGGACTCGGAGGACCAGCCCTAACACTCGACAATCTCGGCGGCGCCGAGAAGGCCCCAAGAGAACCCAGCTGAAGCGTGGTAGTTGGTACCGTGGAGGACGGCCCAACAGGAGTGGAGTCGGCATTCTCCGACTGCCCCGACGGTCCCAAAGCCTTATCCTCATTACTCTTAGCATTGTCATCCCTGGTACCTGAACCCCCACCTCCCTCAGAAGTGTCCATGGGATTGTCATCCTCAAACTCATTGAAAAGATCAGGATCCTCATAGTGCACGTCCAACTGATACAGAACGCCTGCATAAGTCCAAGGCACCACGTCTGGCAAGTACTGAATATTGGCGACACTAACTAGCAGCCGTGCGACCCCATGAGCCCGAGTGAACTGCATATCCACCTGCTCGGTCTTACCTATCAGCGACCCCAGACTCCATGTCACCAGAAAGCTGTCCAAAGGATCAGACGGGGCACCAGAGAAACGAACCCAAATCTGAGTTAAAGGTGTGCCCTGTGGTTCTTTCTTTTTCCACTCATCGAACGCCAGCACAAAGCTAGTGCCTGTGACCTTGCTCATACCAAACTTGAGAATCCTCACCTGATCCTCCTTAGAAGGGAAGTCCACTTTATACGAATTATCAGAGAGCTTAAGTAATGACCACTGAAAATTACCCGGAGCTAGCTCTCTCAACTGCTGAATAATCTGTGCTTCGGTCAAAGGCCCGTGGACCACCTTCACAACAACGGGGAAGGAGGTTTCCACTATGGGCGCGGAAGGTTCCGCAGACGGAGATTCAAAAAACATCAACTCGGAGCAACACACCCCGTATATCTGGACGGATGGTTTTGGCCCCAACATCAGAGGACAGTCAGCCGCTATGTGATTAGGCTTCCGGCAAAGATCACAAAGCTCCGCCGTATACTGGACCAAAACGTGCCCCGGTTCCCCACACCGGAAACAAGTGAGCTTTTTCTTCTTAGCCGCCCACTTAGACAATTTGTCACTCTCGACCTTGTCAGAACCGTGCTCGGAAACAGTATCCTCAGTCTGCATAGGCTCAGGCAGCGAGACTGAAGCCAAAGCCTACACCGTCTCCACTGCCACCTGGGGTAACTCTGATGCACCCTCCGCAACCTCCGTCACTGTAGCCGTCCTAGCATACCGAGTCTGATTAAACCTGCGGTTACCGCCCCGACCTCCACGGAAGCGCCCGCGAAAAGCACGGTTGGGACCGGGAGCTCCCTCGACAAAGTTCCCGGTCGGTCCTTGGAAACCATTGTTACTCTGTCCCTTGTCCACCTGAGCATATCCTCGGTAAATGAGTTGCTGTGATCGCAGAAACAAATGCTGAAAAAGCACTCGAGGTTCTTACTTCTAAACAAGGCTCTAATGGTGCTTAATTCTGCAGATCTGATTTACCGTTGTTTGATATATTATTCTCTTTGCAAATGTTGTGAGATATGTGTGGCGTTAATCTTCTGCTGCCCTACGTTTTCCCTTTCCCTCTCTTTACCTACAAACATCTATATAAAAACTTAGACGTGGCATTTGAGAGTGTTTAAAAGACTGGCATCTACTTGGATGCATGATTGCGTATTACACCATGTTTATCCTGGTCATGTTCTCCTATTTTGAACTCCGGCCCTGAACTTGAATGCCAGAGTCCATCGCTACTTGCCGTCCCTAGGCGAGAGGTCGTCCAAGATGGCCGCCATGCCGGCTGTTTCTTCCCCTGCGGTGGCGGCCAAATGTGCTCCCCTTCTAGGTGAGATCTGCAGCGCCTCTCTGTGTCTCTCAAGCCCTAATCAATGTTGTGGCAGCAACGGCCACCACAGACGACATGCCATCCTCTCACTTCCAGGCAACGAGGTGCCGCCCCCAAAACAAATCCATATGCGAGCAGATCGTCTCAGTGCTGCCTCCACCTGAGCGACACCTACAAATTCGTTCAAGGCCCCATCTGGTTGTTATATTGGGAAGAGAAAAAAACATAGCCTACAGGTTCGACTCTTAAATTCAATGGTTCATCTTCATATTTCTAATAGGGTGGATTGACACTATTATTTTGCAACATTTATGGAAGTAAGTCAAAACTATCCTCGTGTGTGATTCTCTGCATAATATTCTCCCTGCATATATGTAGCACTAATTTGTAGGTCGAGCAAATCATATACTAGAGAGAGATTAAATCCTGAGTTTATTCATGTTCCAGGATAGCGATCTTTGCATAAGCACTGCCTGAAAGCCAGTTGATCAGTATATTCTCTTGCTATACCATCGTTGATTAGTATACTTTGTTTGATAATATTTTCCTTTCTATGATGAGACATGTAGATATGTCAACGTGATGTTTAGCATTGCAAACTGAACTTCATATTTATATCTTTTATTTGTAGTGGACTGTATTACAATTAAGTCCTAACAACCTGAACATGATAGCGACGACATATTCTTTGCTCTCTCCCTGTGGTGGAATCCAAGTGAACTTCTAGGGCACTTGTAGGTGAGGGAGATGATGGCAGGCTTTTGTTCCCCTTCTATTTAGCCTTTTTTTCTCCAGGAACGGCATCAATACCACATACCCACAATCTGCTCTGGTTTGGAGGTGGGCCCTATATCAGCATTTTGCTGCCCTATACATTGTTTGATTTTGTTCGACCAATTCCTTTTCCCCTATTTTCCTTGATTAATCATCATCCATTTGGTTATGGATATGTGTGGGCATCTACAATTAAGAAGCAGTCTCGCTTCTTGGTTGTGGAATTGTTCTCATTAGTTTGGAAGAACATCTCTTGGCCGTGATTTAATCATTCGACCACCTATTACAATCTGAATCCAATGGGACTCCATACTTTGGCATTCAATCTTCTTACACAAGATCTGGTGCAGGCATCATCTGCTGAGGCTTTGCATTCCCTGTCAATGAGTACATCCGGTGTCAAGCATTTGCTCCGCTCCGGTAACACATGTCGCTCACTCCACGATCTAATAGTTCTGTATTTTGTGGAGCCAATTAAACCTCCATGTTCAGTTATAGTTGTAAAATAGTAGTGCATGGTTCAGTTGTATGAGCATATCACATTGACCTCTCCCTAGAAGCAAGCACATCTTTTTGACTGTGATGTGTAACTTGTCTTTCTCTTACAAAATTAAAAAAATGGCACACATCCTATAAGCTAATGTAGGGATGTTAATATTTTAATAAATAATTGTACAAATAGAACCGAAGTTCAGCTACAACTAGGCTTTTATTTACTATATTGCTTTGCTTTTGTTTAATTGGGTTCTTTTGTTATTGAATATAAAAGATTTAAGTTTTCTCTTCTCCTTTCCTTCCATCAAAATAATCCATCATATGCATATTTCTCTCTAAGCCTTCCCTTGCAGATAATGCCACTCTTCTAATGGAACCAGAGGATAGTATTCCATTCTTCGATGAACTATTGCCTATTGAGAGAGTTGTCTTTCGGGCAGGTTGTAGCTTTTGGCTGTTTATATATGTTGATTTATAATTCTTTTCTGGTGTTCACAAATAATTGATTTGTTACATATTTTCCAAGACACTAATTATGTAGATTATCAACTTTTTTTATTACTGTGGAACATGTGTGTCTTTGTCTACACAAACATAACTTTATTTTCACAAGTCCATGCATTACAAAAGTTCCTAGCATCAAGTGAAAAAATAGATGGGCGCAGCAACGCGCGTCATCAATGATCTAGTCAGAAGTGACAATGGAACAGAGTTCAAGAATTCTGGTCTAGATGACTATCTTGATGAACTTGGTATTACTCATGAGTTATCTGCTTCTTATACTCCTCAGTAGAACGGCATCGTGGAGCGCAAGAACATGACTCTTGCTGAGATGGCCCGCACTATGCTTGATGAGTACAAAACGCCTCGTCGTTTCTGGATTGAGGCAATTGATACCGCGTGCCACATCATCAACAGAGTATATCTTCACAAATTCTTCAAGAAGACTGCCTATGAACTCCTCACTGATAAGAAACCCAATAGCCCACTAAGGTAGATGAAGCATTTCTCGAGCCTGAGTGGATTCAGGCCATGCAAGAAGAACTACATCAGTTCGAAATCAACAATGTCTGGGAACTGGTCAAACGTCCAGATCCTCGCAAGCACAATATCATTGGCACAAAGTGGATCTACCGCAACAAGCAAGATGAAAATGGCCTTGTGGTGAGGAATAAGGCACGGCTCGTAGCTCAAGGCTACACACAGGTTGAAGGAATTGATTTTGATGAAACTTTTGCACCTGTTGCTAGACTTGAGGCTATTCGCATATTGCTTGCTTATGCTAACCATCATGATATCACTTTATATCAAATGGATGTGAAAAGTGCATTCCTCATTGGTAAGCTTGAGGAAGAAGTATATGTTGCTCAACCCCCAGGTTTTGAAAATCCAAAGAATCCTGACAAAGTCTTCAGACTCAACAAGGCCCTCTATGGCCTCAAGCAGGCCCCATGGGCGTGGTATGATACCTTGAAGGAATTCTTCATGAAGAAAGGCTTCAAACCCGGTTCACTCGACCCTACTCTTTTCACTAAATGTTATGATGGTGAATTTTTTGTGTGCCAAGTATATGTTGATGATATTATCTTTGGTTGTACTGACCAACGTTATAGTGATGAATTTGCCTACATGATGAGTGAAGAATATGAAATGTCTATGATGGGAGAATTAAAATTCTTCTTAGGTCTTCAAATTCGTCAACAACGCAATGGCATATTCATATCTCAGGAGAAATGCCTTAAGGATGTACTGAGGAAGTTCGGCATGCAAGATTGCAAAGGCGTCCAAATTCCTATGCCCACAAATAGCCATCTGTGCACTGATGAAAATGGTACTGACTTCGCTCATAAGGAATACCGCTCCATGATTGGTTCTTTATTGTACTTATGTGCATCTAGGCCAAATATAATGCTTAGTGTTTGCATGTGTGCACGATTTCAAGCTACACCGAAGGAATCACACCATAAGGCTATGAACCATATTCTTTGATATCTAGCTCACACACCAACACTTGGATTATGGTACCCCAAGGGCTCAGCTTTTGATCTCATTGGATATTCTGACTCTGACTATGCTGGTGATCGTGTGTACTGCAAGTCAACATCTGGTACATGTCATTTCCTCGGACGATCTTTGGTTGAGTATATCTTCAACTTTGCATTGTCTTCACTGTTTCCGTTGTTTTTCTTCATTCACTTTTAACTTATCTTATCCAATTTTCGGCTTTGCCGCTCAAACCGTTCTGCATCCCATGACATACTTATCCACTCACCCACGATCTAACACGATCTCCACTTCTCAGTACGTGGGTGACACATGTCATGCGAATGAGAAGGGTCAGGGGCACGTTTGTCCAAATTCTTCGGGCGAACGGTTTTCACCATGGCTATAAATACCCCTCTCCCCTTCCTCACTTCTTTTACTCCGCTCGACCTCTCTCCAGCTCGAGCTTCTCAAACCCTAGCGTCGCCGCTACTTCATCGTCACCGGTGAGGAAGAGCTTCACTGCCTCGACCTCGTCGCCGTCGTACTCCCGCGGGCCGCGGAAATCTTCACTCCATCGTCGCCGTAGCCGTCTTCCTCCGTCGAGTTAGGGCGTGGAAGATCTACACAGACGAACTTCACCTCTCCATCTCACAGTTCGTCGTGTTCTTCATCTAGGGTAATTAAAAGTTACTTTTACTGCCCTCCTTGATTCGAATGTTTTCTACAAAATCTTAAAAGGTGTTTTTTCTTCAAATCCTCACACACTAAAACACCTCACATATCATCTGTTCTTGATTCGTTTCTCTAAGCTATGTTTTTCTTCAAGATTCCTCAAATGTGTGGATTTTTTATCTACACATCTCTGGAACCTAAGACAAAGAACGCTTAGTGAAATTCTTCAAGACTCATCTGGTCAAATTCCTCAAATTTGTTCTTTTTACAAAACCTTCTGAGAACGCATATGACCTCTCCAAATTCCTCGCAACTATATTCTGTTCACAGGTACTCATGTCAGTTGCTGAATCTCTAGGTTCTCATCAACTTAACTCATTTGTAGCGTTCCTCGAAGAAAAGTTGCATACTTCTTTAGAGAATTCAATTGTTCAAATTCCTCAACTGAAGAAAATGGCTGACGGTAAGAAGCCACAGAAAGGAGGAAAGAGGGATGAGGTCAACACAGCATTTGAAATCCCTGATGACATATACAAAGGTTACTGCACTCCTGATGAGGCCAAGTTTGGTAAAGAGGACAAAAATCAGCGCAAGGTGCGCATACAGAGGATAGAAAGGAGATGGGCTAGAGAGTGAAGGGAGTACAGATATGTCACTCCCAAATACATTAAGAAATTCACACTCAATCCTCCATGCCCAAGACCTCCATTGGCACCTGGCCAAATAGCTGATCCCACCAACCTCAAGCGTGGTGAGGATTATCCTGATGAATGGGCCAAGTGCCAAGCCAAGTTGGCTAAACAAGCCAAAGAAGCTGTGAGGAAATTCAACGAAGACTCTGTTGCTGCTGCTGCCGCTGAGGCCTCTGTCAAGCCTAAGAAGGCCATGTCAAAGAAGCCTGCACACCTGCACAAACTGTTCAAATGGCTCTGAAGAAACTCACCCCACTTCATCTGTACGTGAAGAAATTCCAGCCACTAGTGCTGAAGAAACTACTGCTGCTGAACATCTGAAGACGCAGACTGCCACTAAAGAGGAACCAGAAATTCCTCGGCCTGAAGAACCTGTGATTGAGATTCCTGAGGTCGTGATGCAACTCACTGACACTCCTCTACCCAAGCCAAAGGATCCATTCTCCAGGAAGCAAAATTCAAGACTGATGATTTATTCGGCGAGCACGTATTCTTCGCAGACTACAACCCTTATGACTCTGCTCGCATTAGGAGAGACGTTTCTGGATAGCCAGCCAAGCCAATTTCTATTCCTCGGTGCTGTTCAACAAAAACAAAATCTTCTACCATGAGCACATTTTTCATGTGGATATGGAATCTCTACCGTGCTTCATGCCAGTCCTTAGTGTTCTTCACGACGTAAACTTCTGTTCTGACATCTACGATTGGAATGAAGAACTGATTCTTCAATTTTATGCGATGCTGCACATCACAGGAGATTCTGAAGATGTGAATTCATGGGTGCTGGACTAGATGTCTGAGAACACTCACTACACAGCACTAGCTACTGAATTGCTTCGTGCCTTACCACTCAGTCCTCCCCTTGAAGAAGCTCGTTGCATTTACAGTGAACCTGAGCTTACAAATCACTACATGCAAGTTCTGATGAAACCTTTGAAGCCAAGTCAGGCCCCACGAACCAAATTCCTCGTGAAGGAATTACTTTATGTGCCCAGAACTGTCTATCGCATTCTAACGAGGACAATGAGTCCCATCAAAGGCCACGACTCATCTGATGAGGAAATTGTTGGCATCATGAAGAATCTGGTATTCAATATCGTTCATGGCATTCCTGTCAATTATCACGATTTCTTCATGAGGACTCTGGCAAATGTTGCACTTTCTCTGTTTGAGTTGAAGCCTTATGCACCTTGGATTATGAGATTCCTCAGGACAAGGTCTTCACTCAACTACAAAGATGATTTTTAGAATCAGCTCAGCTACTTGCCCCCGATTGAATTCCTTAAGCAGACCTATTTATCAGTTGATGAAAAGGGCAAGGCACCAGCTGTTATAGATGAAGGCATTCGTCCATTGGATGGACAGTTTCGCAAAGCTGCATCTTATTCCACCAATGATGACTCTGCCACACATGACTCTGCCAATGCACCCAAGTCTACTCCTCAAACCACTGCTCCTCATGTGATGACTGATCATGAGCTTCTGTTTAGTCTTCACCAGAAGGTGGATCGAAATCATAAATGGGATAAGCGTCAGTTTGGTTCATTTCTTCACAACATGACTGCTACGCACATTGCAATGAAGAAAAACCATTACTACCTCCATGAAGTTTTCGGTCGCACCTGGGCCATTTTGTCACATCTGTATGGTGAAGAAGATCTCAAGAAAATGGGTCTCAAGGAAGATTTTGACTGGTCTGCACCTCCACTGAAGAAATTCAAGAAGGTCAAGGTTCCTTCCTTGGTGGCCAGCTCATATTCTTCAACGCGCGACACAGATGAGAATGAAGACTTGGACGACACTGCGGTAGGCACTTCCACGACAAACGACCCCAACAACGCTGGCGCTCCTTCATCAACTTGATATTCTTCAGGGGCGTTAGTCCTCATATTCGATCCTTTTGGTCATTTGATGACAAAGGGGGAGAATTTTGAGTTAGTCTTCAAACGGGTCTTTCTATATGAGCATTTTTGTTAAGTTACAACTCTCGTTCTTTTGAGACTTTATTGGATCGAGTTGTAAACTTAAACCCAATGGTGCTCTGATACTTTTGATATGTTTTCCTGCATGCTTATTCCTCATATATGCTAACACAGGCATGCTGAATTACATCAGTCACCATATTTCATCATGCATTTCAAATTATTCATTGTGATATGTCAAATGCGTGTATGAATTACAAGATATAGGGGGATATCTCCATGATTCTACTCTTCAAGTGTGGAATGCTTCAAAAGCAAATACCTCACCATGCACATATTCAGGGGGAGTTCTTCTATATCTTGCAATCAAATTCCTCAATATGAGCATTAACACTTCATATGTTTATCCCCGTTGAAAACTTAACCTATATTGTCATCAATCACCAAAAAGGGGGAGATTGTAAGTGCATCTAGTGCCCCTTAGTGATTTTGGTGTATTGAAGATTTATAGGTTAAGGGACTAATGCGTTTGTGAGTGTACACAGGTCTATAAGTCTATGAGGAGTTTGATATTTACAGAGAAAGTTGACCCCTAAAAATGAAGTTCTTCGACTGAAGACTTTGGATTTCTGAAGACTTTCTGAAGACTTTGAAAGTGAAGAAATTGGTGTGACCTTGAAGACTTGGTATTCATTCGATGAACATGAAGTGTGAAGACTTTTGTTTTCGTAGTTTCATTTTCTTTTTCTTGAGTCATAGGAAACACCGTACTGTTAAAAGGGTCGAGGAAATACTAGGAAAAATTTCCATGTGATGCTCAACTCAAAATCCTACACCTACCAATCCCTTCGAGTGAAGCCATTGGAAATCTCATACAGTCCAGTCATATTCTTCAGTGACAGAGGCGAAGTTCTTCTGGTCTCTGAGGAATTTGTTCTGACTGAGGAGTTAGGAATTCGCCAGTGCGGATTACCTACACAGTGAGGAACATGATAGCCCTGAGGATTTTGCTACTCAAAATTCCGACCGTTGTTGTGCTATGAGCCAGCTGTCCCAAAATATCTATCCACCTAACGGTCATATCATTGAAGGGCATTTATGTCTTATCATGTCGGGCTGCTCCCTAGGCTATAAATAGCCGCCCCCTACAACCACTAGCTGGTTGGCTGCTCCGAGAGAAACTGACACTTGTCATTTGAGAGCAACCCATCCTCCGAGGACTTTGAGCGAAAACCATCAAGTGAGGAAAACCCAAACCCAAGCACCTACAAACCCCAAGTGATTGAGCATCACTGAAGAGATTGATCCTGTGTGGATCTGACGCTTGTTACCTTTGAAGACTGTGCTTCTTCCAGACGGTTAGGCGTCATGGTCTAGAGCATCCAAGAGGAATTGTGGATCGCCGAGTGACCAAGTTTGTGAAGGTTCGGGAGTCACCTGAAGACTTACCACGAGTGATTGGGCAAGGTCTGTGTAACCTTAGCTCAAGGGGAATACGGTGAGGACTGAGTGTCCTGAGCTGCGTGTTCGGGACTGGGCATCCGGGACTGTGTGGTCCTCAGGTTTAAATACCTAGCCGCCCTAACCAGACGTACAACTGAGACAGAAGTTGGAATTGGTGTACCAAATCATTGTCTTCACCAAGCTTACTGGTTCTATTTCCTGAACTCTTTCATTTCCTCATAACTGTGTTGTGTACTCGTTCATATCTGCGCTTGAAGACTTTGACTGAAGTTTTTCTCAATTTCCTCAGTTCAATTTCTTCAGTCTTTTTGTCTTCATCCTGTGTTATCCTGTGCTTATGCTTCCTATACTCTGTGCATGTCTTCATTTCATCATGATGACTATGCTTGTGTTTTGTTATGTTTACTTTTGAGTACTTATTCCGCTGTTAGCAGTTCTTCACTAAGGAATTTCCTCACCTGCAAATTGGCCAGTGAAGAATTCATAAAAATCGCCTATTCACCCCCCCCCTCTAGTCGATATAACGCACTTTCAATTGGTATCAGAGCAAGGTACTCCCTTGTTCTGTGTGATTTTGGTTTAACCGCCTGGAGTTTTAGTTATGTCGACCGCAAGTATGATCAAGGTCTCTGCTGGGTGTCCTACCTTCCATGGGACGGACTACCCCTACTGTAAGAATAAGATGTGAATGCATCTTGAGGCAATTGATAACGATCTCTTGTATGTGGTGGAAAATGGTGTTCCCTCAGTCACACCTTCTCTGAATGCTGCTGATGTGAAGAGATTCAAGCAACTCTATTCTCAAGCAAAGAATATCATATGTGGCCATCTGAGCGAATGACAGTATGGAAGAGTGAGTGCTTTGGAAACTGCTAAGCTTATCTGGGATAGACTGTCCAAAGTGAATGAAGGAGTCTCAACACAGCGTGACTCTCGAGTTGATGTTCTTCGCAATCTCTTCAACCGCTTCAAAAGACTCGACAATGAAAATGTTCAACAAACCTTCGATCGCCTCACTGACATCTCAAATGAGATTCAAGCACTTGGTGCCACTAACATCACCGACCATGAGGTGGTGAAGAAATTGTTGGGATCGCTTGATTCCTCATTTGACACTCTGGCATTGATGATATAAGAACGTGCTGATTACAAGTCACTTGATCCCCTTGATATTCTCGAGAGGCTAAATACTCATGAGTTCCAACTTGCTGAAAAAAGAGATCTTTATGGTTCGAGCTATGCCAGATCACGTGCACTGAAGGCCAAGGCAGTATCTGAGTCCGAAGATGAAGACTCTGGTAGCAGCCTTGGTGATCCTGAAGAACTAAGCCATGAGTTAGCACTGCTCGTGAAGAAGTTCTAAAAGTTCTCAAGGCATGGTCGCTTTGGAAGACCCTCAAGGAGCAATGATTCCTCATCCAGTGACTACAAGAGGAGGCTCTGTCACAAATTCAATAAACCTGGACATTACATTCAAGATTGTCCTCAATGGGAAAAGGAATTAAAGAAGAAGAAATGCAAGGATTACAGTTCTGATGATGCGAAGAAAATGAAGAAATCCACAAAATCTTCATCATCAAAATCCTCAAAGTCTTCATCTCACAAGAAGAGCAGCTCCAAAAAGGCTCAGGCATTCATTGGCAAGGAAATGGACTCTGAGGCTGAATCTGAAGAAAATGAGGAAGAGGAGGGATCTGAGGAGTCTGAATCCGGTGTGGCAAGCCTAGCCCTCGCTACTGCATTCGTCAGCAAGTCTATCTTCAACTCTGAAGAAAATGACCTTACCAACAAGGCTGATGAAGGCAATGATGACTACGCTCCCACCTATTGCTTCATGGCAAAGGGTGCCAAGGTACTCAAATACACATCCTCTGAATCAAGTGAGAATGAATCTGATGAAAACCTCAAGCCCAGCTATTCTAAACTTGCTAAGATTGCTGTAAAACAACAAAGGGCTTTTGAAAAGGTTCAAAACATGCTAGACAAAAGTGATGATATGTTGGGTGAAGAAATGGATCGCACTAAAGCCTTGACTGAAAATCTTCAGAGACTTCAGACTAGGTTTGACAACCTTCAAGGTCATCATAACACTCTCTTATCTGATCATGAGAAGCTTTCTTATGAATTTCTTCAAAGAAAGCAAGATCTTGAGAAGCTAAGAGTGAGTTATGAAGATCTTCAGAAGGAGCGCGATTCATTACTTGCTCAACAAATCAGTGCTTCTCAGGAAGAATTTGTTCCCCCTTGTTTGAAATGCATTGAACGTGAATCTGCTAATTCTTCACCTGAATATTCAAATGCTTCTAATGTTTCAAATGCTTCACATGCCTCTGCTATCACTAATTCCTCATCTGAGGACACTGCTAGTATCACTGACGATGCAGGGCTGAAGGAATTGTACATGACAGGCATGTACAAAAGCCTCAAAGGGCATCAGACTCTTTGTGATGTGCTTAAAAAGCAGATCCTCAACAGGAACCCTAGGAAAGAGGGTATTGTCTTTCAGAGGAAACTCAATGCTGATAGTACATATTGGAAGTCTGAGCAGTACCCCAAAACTACATGGGTTGCTGCAAAGGGACCTCCAGTTGATCCATCTAACTTATCTGGATTTGCATGTGAATCTCCTAGTTCTGACGATGAGTCACTTGACTCCAACTATAAACTGTTCAAAAATCTGAATGGTGAAGTATTTGCTAGATATGTTGGCACTAACTGCAGGAATGGTTCCCCTATGAAAAAAATCTGGGTTCCCAAAAGGTGCCTTGAAAGTATTAAGGTGAATGTCCTCAGGACACCACCTATGAAGAATAGGAACCCCAGATCAAATTCTTCATATGGACCAAATTCTTCAAAAGGATCAAAGTCCTCACATGAGTATCATCATGCTAACAACTCTGTTTCGCAGGGAATAGCTAAGGGCTATGAATACGAGCATTATTCTTCTAATCATCATGTTCATAAGTCCTCAAAGAATTTCTCTGCTTATTCATATGCTTATCCTAACTCCTCTTATGTGAAACGAAATGGACTGGCTTCTATGCCAACTTTCTCGTATGGAGCTCGCAGAGTGATGAACTCTTTGCCACCCCTTCAGATGTGGGTGGTGAAGAAAAAGAACTAATCTCTTCTGCAGGGTTAGGTCTCCAGACGTACGTAATCGTCTGAAGAATTTGCTAGAGACCTGAGTATGCCTGAAAGGACGCAGGCTAATCATGAAGAAATGAACTTTCATTTCTCACGTCCTCATACTGCTTTATCTGTTTTTTTGCTTGATGAAATTGATTTGATGAATTGATGTCATATTCTTCACTGATGAAGTATATGAGTTCGTAATTTGCACTAATTCATCTACAGGATGATCAACCCAAAGCCACTGAGTGGGTCCTCGATA
Organism: Triticum dicoccoides; assembly: GCF_002162155.2. Lineage (NCBI taxonomy): Eukaryota > Viridiplantae > Streptophyta > Magnoliopsida > Poales > Poaceae > Triticum > Triticum dicoccoides. Next base: position 696,067,429 of record NC_041384.1, read on the forward strand.
GTGGATGTACAAATCACATGACTGGTGACAAGAATCTATTGATGGATGCTCCATTATCTCCATCACATCTGAAGCATATTATCTTTGCCGGCAAAGGCAAAAGTGGGGTATTGGGTCTAGGTAAGGTTGCGATCACAAAGGATCGACACATGGACAAAGTCATTGTGGGAGTCCTGGATTAGGGGGTCTCCGGACAGCCGGACTATCTCCATTGGCCGGACTGTTAGACTATGAAGATACAGGATTGAAGACTTCGTCTCGTGTCTGGATGGGACTCTACCCTAACCTCTCCGGTGTCTATATAAACCGGAGGGTTTTAGTCCGTAGGGCAACATACAATCATACCATAGACTAGCGTTTCGCCGATTTTTTCATCCGTTCACCTCTATTTTTTAAAGATTTTTTACTATCCGATATGGTACTAATTTTTTGTGCCTTACGATCGCAAGAAATATCGCAATGTGGAGTTCATATGTAAAGTCCGTCCTGGGCTAGGTAGCCTCGCGGATGGGCTTTCCTAGAGCCCAGGAAAAATCTGGGCCAATAGCCATGCGAGTGGGCTTTGTTCTGCAGCGCAAATAATAGTAATACTCTAGGAATCGAACCCAAGACCTCCCATGTAATCTAGCTACAACTACCAGCTGAGCTAAGAACGTTTGATGTTCAATTGTCCCATCCCACTTTTGTAAACAAATTCCCACCAATTAATATACCAACCACCTCAGAAATCAACGGACAGATGCTGAAAACGAGTAGCCTCCTCATGTTTGGGGCAATCTAATTATTAAGCGGATGGGCACTAATTAAAGAAGGATTGCATATAAGGAAAGTAAGTAAAGGAAGGATCTGTGGGCTCGATACACAAAAAATGCATATGGGCAACGAGGAGCATCATGAAATGTGGAGCGCATGGAGCTTGCCGGTGACAAACCGCTGGAGAAGCACGATGGCGTGCATGCGTGTGTTTGTGCACGTGCCACCACCACCGAAGCCACTGGGCTGTGCACGTTCACGTATATGCATGTGTTTGTGCAGGCGCCACCACCATTGAAGCCACTGGGCTGTGCGTGTTTACGTACATGCACATGAACTGAAACCTATTCTATGGCACACTCAGAACTGTACAAGTTCATGTATTTATATGCACAGTACATGAAGGGATATATATTATTGTGCTCGGGGATTACAGGTTACAGAATTTTATACATGTAATCAAGCATCAATGCTTAGGCCAACTCTCCTTTATCTATTCTATTCAAGAATATTATTTGCAACGTGGAGAATTTCGCATTTAATGAAGAAAGACACAAGAAAAGGCACAAACCATCTTGATCCCAAAAATCCTAAACCATTTAGAATGAGGTGGACAAAGACGAGAAGGAGGATAAGAAGTTCAGGAAGATAAGAGAAGCACCAAAATTTAATGCAATACGAACATCCGAAACCTCTCATTCAAAATTTATATTGAGGGAACATGTCGTTCAATCTAGCAAAATCCCACGACCCACATAAGTATACGCCCTGGTTTTTGACCGACTCCATGCCAGTTTTGGTCCACTAGGGATGTATCACACTACTAGAAATTAGGTCAATAACGACCAACTATTGAGAACTCTTGGTTGTTATTGGTACAATGATTGAGTCCCATCTCCAAATTAGCCCCGTGAACCCTTGCTAGGTATGGTGGTCGTTGTTTTGTTATGTTTAGAGGGCAATTCCACATCCTTATCTACTTAAACGACGAATAAAAAGGAAGATAAGTATTCCATACTGAAAAGGGGAAAATTCCACGTATGCCCACAAATATCTCTCCCCAACGCATCTCTCCCTTCAGCGGCCGCCCGGCCCTCCAGCCGCCGCCTCCCCCACTTCTGATCTCCCATCTCCGTCCCGACGTCGAGCGGAACAGCGGATTCCGGCTGAGCTCGGCGTGGTTACAGTTCCCAGTGGCATCCTCTGCGACGGATCATGTGGGGTGGGCCGCGCGCTGCTCATCTTGGTGTTGGCGGCGGCAGCCATACCCTGTCATGGCGGCGGCCTTCCCCTGCTTGGCGCGGCGGCTCGCTAGTGGATTGCGGCGTTGACGCAGCCGGCTCCGACGGGGCTCCTTACCGACCATTTTTAGGTGCCGCTCGCCCCAACATTGCTACACCACAGGCCTTGCCATGCCTGCCAGGTGCTTGAATCCTCAAATACGGATTGAACCTAAGAAGTCATCCTGGGGAGCAGCCACCATCTTCGCCTTGGTCTCCTACACTGGCAGTCTGGCACCCACATTATGAGAAAATTTTGAAGTCCAGAGTAAATGCAGAGTATGGTCGTTACATGTGTCAATATATTCTTGTAGATTACTTTGTTCTGCTCCAACTTTTCCATTGTTCAGAATTATGCAAATAAATTTGACAAAGCTATATGCTTGATCGTCATTTTTTTCTTTGTGTTTTATTTCTGTGCAATACGTTTTGTTCATCTAAAAAAATAGGACGCTAACTACATAATATATCTAACCATCTCACGAGTATTTTACGTATATATTCTAGTAGAACTTGACGTGCTGGATTCTAGCTAGTTAAGTTTAGTCAGATGGATCAACAATGCAAAAACACTATAAAGTGCAGTTTTTATTCAATAGAATTGATAAGATTTTTTTGTATTACATAGTTAAGCACTTCCCATGAATTACACGCGTCAGGTGTATGTTTTATATCGTTCATGCAGCATTTTTCCTGTTTCTTGAACTGAATAAGCTGTAACTGAAATGCCAACTTTGTCGAGAGGAGCACTGGGAAATGGCATCATGCTTGCACTAAATCTCCACGTTCTTTCCAAAAGTTTACTAAGTCAATTGGGTAGAATCCTCTGTAATCCAATATTACTAGCGCAGCTCTCAAACATATTTTTTTACTCAATTAAGGTAAGTTTGGTTATAGGCTCCAACATTATAATCTGAATTTTTTTTACTGTTTACTTATGACATTCTGTTTTTATGAACATGTATTTAAGACTTGCTATTTTTCATTTCCAATAATATAAACCCATTGTGCCTTGTCTTGTCATTTTATCTCAACTAATAATAGCTACTTGCCTATGTTGGAACAGGGAGCAAAGGAAAACAAGCCACTATCAATAGACAAACAATTTTCTGAGACTCACAATAAGGGTACAACCTTCGCTGATTCTAGAGCCTCCGCCAAATATGTAAGAATTAATTTAAATGCATTAACTTCTATGATGAATTGCAAGTGTATAATACCTACTTACAGATATAAGTTGATGCAAATAACTTACTGTTGGCACTTCAGGCACAAATTCAGACTATGGTTCAGTTGAATCCAGGTCTTTCAAATGATGAAGTCATGCAAAAATCTGACTAAACTAAGCGGCGTGATTGTGTAGGCTTTGGTTGTGGAATTAGAGCAAGAGATTTGCAAGGACCAGCATTAAGTAAGGCTGAATTGGTTTATAAACGCCAAGCTTCCAAGCAAGTGAAACAAGTACTTGAAGAAAAAAGTTCAATTCTGTGGTACAAGAAGTGTGATAAATTAAGCGTCTTATGTCTGGTACATCTCTGAGTGATAGATCTCATGGAAGCCAGCATCATCAAGTAAGTTATCCTCATACACTGATTTTATATATTGTTATACTTTGTGCCAATTTATTTACAAGGGCTAATTTTCATAAACTACTTAACATTTTGTAGGGCTGATGGTCCACCGAGAGGCATCAGGAGGCATTGTATTCACTGACCAAGAATGATGTCCATTCAAAGAAAGATGGTGTCCCTTGCTTGAAGATTAATAAATATTATATTTTCTAGTTTTGTAATTTTCCAAATAGATATGAGCAAGTACATTCGTCATATAAGGAGTGCTTTTGACTCAAATTTCTTAGACGATATTTTAATATAATAATTGTATGTCGAAATTTTGGAATTTACTAATAAAAGAGGCTATGATCCTTCCAATTCAGATTACATTGTTTCTATATTAATGTGGATGTTAATATTCAAATTTTAGATTTTTCATAAAGTGGTCGCTCAATGGAAGCTTATACGAATTAATGTAAGTGGTTCTGAAGGATATCAAAGTGGTGAAGAGACTGACCGGTAATGCCACTTTCGTCGCCATGTTTACATTATTAACGATGACAAAAGTGGTCGTTATTGGCTCGGCATTGACGACGACACACCATCTCGTCGTTACAAGAATAACGACCACAAAAGGTATGTGGTTGTTATACTTTTAACGACGGAGCCTACTACGACCAGTAGACTGTGGTCGTTAATGACCTTTAACGACCACGATCCGACGTTTAACGACCACATATGTTGTTGTTAAAAACCGTTTTCTTAGTAGTGTCACCAACCCAATATTTTTATTGGATAGAATCGACCGGTCGATGGGTATTTCATGGTTATGTTCTTTTCTTGATCTGATAGCTTGTTTGTTGCAGAACAAAGCTCGATTGACAAAGAAGAGCTCTTTCAAGCTGTAGCACCTGCTCATTTAGTCTGATGGTCTCAAATTCTCCTCTTCTCTTTTGTTTTGGTGGAAGTTGTACTATTTGTTTTATTATGATTTTTTTCCATCGAAATGAAGTATTATGTGTTGGGTGGGGTGATTGACTGTCTTTATTAGGATTAGCCGTAAAGATTTATAGGAATTCTAGAATTAATTGCAAATATATATATATATATATATATATATATATATATATATATATATCAACTACAAAAATATTATGTAATAGTATATTAATTTTCTTAGGGGGAAGTAAGACAATATACGTCTCTCGTTTATGCTTTTAGGGAAACGATTTCCCAAAGCACAATGAGCTTTTAGAATATGGTAATTTGCGATGTTGGTGTTGGTCATCTCAATTGTTGGGTAGTTGATAGTGCCTAAACTGACGACACCCCGTTACAATTGAAGGTGTCCAACTAAATCTTCTTTCCTTTGTATCATCCTAAATTATTTTAACTTCTAAGAAATATAAGTATTTTGTGGCAGCATTGAATGTTAAAGCATTCAGGCCCATTAATGACAGGTGTCTCATGTAGTGGTGGAGCTCATTGCATTGGGATTTACCATGTTCTGACAAGTTATGATTGGGTTGACACCACGAAGAGGGTGAAAAAGAAGGACAAGAGGTAATACGGATGGGACATTGTTTTAAAGAAGAAGGCGTGGATTTTTTTTGTTCTCCCATTGCAACGCACGGGCATTTTTGCTAGTATTAATCAAGCGGGACGTAGGGTTTTACCTCCATCAAGAGGGCCCGAATCTGGGTAAAACATTGTGTCAACTGCCTCCTATTACCATCCGCCTTAGACGCACAGTTCGGGACCCCCTATCCGAGATCCGCCGGTTTTGACACCGACATTGGTGCTTTCATTGAGAGTTCCTCTGTGTCGTTGCCGATTAGGCTTGATGGCTCCTACTATCATCGATAGCGATGTAGTCCAGGGTGAGACTTTTCTCCCCGGACAGATCTTTGTGTTCGGCGGCTTTGCACTGCGGGCCAATTCGCTTGGCCATCTGGAGCAGATTGAAAGTTACGCCCCTGGCCACCAGGTCAGGTTTGGAAGATTAAACTACACGGCCGATATTCGTGGAGACTTGATCTTCGAAGGATTCGAGCCTCTGCCTGTGCGGCATGCGGTCACGATGAGTATGATTTAGCTCTACCATCGGATAGTGTTCAGGAGATCGCACAGGCAGCCGATCCGACCCTCAATTTGGAGCCAGTTGCGCCGTCCATGGACGGGTGGATGGACCCTGCCACGGAGTCCTTACCCTCAGCAGCGATCGAGCCAAACATTGACCTTACCTTGCACGAGAGCCATGTTGTTAAACTGCCAGATCCTTCTCCGGCCACAGACTCCGAGCCGCCTGCGCCCATTTCTATTGAATCCGATTAGGCGCCGATCATGGAGTTTACCTCCGTGGATATTTTTCAGCACTCGCCCTTTGGTGACATACTGAACTTATTAAGGTCTCTCTCCTTGTCAGGAGGATCCTGGTCGAACTATGTCCGGCAGGACTGGGATACGGACGACGAAGAAATTCGCGGCCCACCCACCACCCACTTAGTAGCCACTGTCGATGACTTAACCGACATGCTTGACTTCGACTCCGAAGACATCGACAGTATGGATGACGATGCGGGAGACGAAGAGGAACCACTGCCCATAGGGCACTGGACAGCCACCTCATCATATGATATATACATGGTGGATACACCCAAAGAAGGCAATGGCGATGAGATAGCGGAGGATGACCCCTCCAAGAAGCAACCCAAGCGCCGACGTCAGAGGCGCCGCTCTAAGTCCCGCCAAAGCAAAAGTGGTGATACCGGCACAGGAGATAATAACACTCCGGATAGTGCCGAAGACAACGACAATCCCCTCCAGCAAGATTTAGAGCAGGAGGATGGAAGAGCCAGCCCACCTGAGAGAGCGGCAGATGGAGAGGTGGAGGATGATAATTACATGCCCCCCTCCGAAGACGAGGCAAGCCTCGGCGACGACGAATTCACCGTGCCAGAGGATCCCGTCGAACAAGAGCGCTTCAAACGCCGGCTTATAGCCACGACAAATAGCCTTAAGAAAAAGCAGCAGCAACTTCAAGCTGATAAAGATCTGCTAGCTGACAGATGGACTGAAGTCCTCGCGGCCGAGGAATACAAACTCGAGCGCCACTCCAAGAGTTACCCAAAATGCAGGTTGCTACCCCGACTGGAGGAAGAAGCATATGACGCGGCTGATCGGCCACCTCGTGGCCGCGATAGAGAGGCATTCCAGCCAAAAACTCAGCCTGCACCCCGACGCCATTCAAATAAAAAGGCATGGGGAGATACGCTAGACCTACGAGACATATTGGAGGACAAAGCAAAGCATGCAAGATCGATCTATGGATCACGAGGGCGCGCCACTATGCGAGACGATAAATGTCACGCCGGATATAGTAAAAGTAAATCCGACCGGGCCGAACACAGCGGGCAAGACCCATTCGAGCTGCTCGCGATATAGCCTAATACAGAGGTGCCACACACCCCTTATGCTTCGCAGACGAAGTAATGGATCATCAAATCCCAGAAGGTTTCAAACCTGTAAATTTTGAATCATACGACGGCACAACAGATCCCGCGGTATGGATCGAGGATTTCCTCCTCCACATCCACATGGCCCGCGGTGATGACTTACACGCCATCAAATACCTCCCACTAAAGCTCAAGGGACCAGCGCGACATTGGCTTAACAGCTTGCCAGCAGAGTCCATTAGCTGTTGGGAAGATCTGGAAGCCGCATTCCTCGACAACTTTCAGGGCACTTATGTGCGGCCACCAGATGCCGATGACTTGAGCCACATAATTCAGTAGCCAGAAGAATCGGCCAGGCAATTATGGACTCGGTTCCTAACAAAGAAAAATCAAATCGTCGATCACTACTAGGAAAAGGGCTACTAATGGCGAACCAGTTTGGCCTACTAATGGCGCATCACTGGTGCGCCATTAGTATCACGCCACTAGTATTTTTTACTAATGGCGCACCCCTGGTGCGCCATTAGTATAGGCCACGGTGCGCCATTAGTATAGGCCACTGGTGCGCCATTAGTATTTTTGAATTTTAAAGGCGGGAAAATAGTAGTGGCGCACCGTCTAACCCCCACCGTGCGCCATTGCTATTTTTGAATTTTGAATTTGGATCTGGATCGTGATTTTTTTGCCCATTTTTTGCTCGTTTTTTGGCACGATATTATTTCAAATTTTGTTCCTGTTTTCGGATCTTGTATGTTCTTTTGCCGTGTTCTTTTGCCGGAGAGCAGTTCGCCGGAGAGGAGGAGGAGGAGGTCACTGGAGAGGCGCTCGCCTACATCACCGGAGAGGAGGAGGAGTTCGCCGGAGAGGAGGAGGAGGAGGTCGCCGGAGAGGAGTTCACCGGAGCATCGGAGAGGAGGATGACCCCTCCAAGAAGCAACCCAAGCGCCGACGTCAGAGGCGCCGCTCTAAGTCCCGCCAAAGCAAAAGTGGTGATACCGGCACAGGAGATAATAACACTCCGGATAGTGCCGAAGACAACAACAATCCCCTCCAGCAAGATTTAGAGCAGGAGGATGGAAGAGCCAGCCCACCTGAGAGAGCGGCAGATGGAGAGGTGGAGGATGATAATTACATGCCCCCCTCCGAAGACGAGGCAAGCCTCGGCGACGACGAATTCGCCGTGCCAGAGGATCCCGTCGAACAAGAGCGCTTCAAACGCAGTCTTATAGCCACGGCAAATAGCCTTAAGAAAAAGCAGCAACAGCTTCAAGCTGATAAAGATCTGCTAGCTGACAGATGGACTGAAGTCCTCGCGGCCGAGGAATATAAACTCGAGCGCCCCTCCAAGAGTTACCCAAAATGTAGGTTGCTACCCCGACTGGAGGAAGAAGCATATGATGCGGCTGATCGGCCACCTCGTGGCCGTGATAGAGAGGCATTCCAGCCAAAAACTTAGCCTGCACCCCGACGCCATTCAAATAAAAAGGCATGGGGAGATACGCCAGACCTGCGAGACATATTGGAGGACAAAGCAAAGCATGCAAGATCGATCTATGGATCACGAGGGCGCACCACTATGCAAGACGATAAACGTCACGCCGGATACAGTAAAAGTAATCCGGCCGGGCCGAACACAGCGGGCAAGACCCATTCGAGCTGCGTCGCGATATAGCCCAATATAGAGGCGCCACACACCCCTTATGCTTCACATACGAAGTAATGGATCATCAAATCTCAGAAGGTTTCAAACCTGTAAATATTGAATCATACGACGGCACAACAGATCCCGCGGTATGGATCGAGGATTTCCTCCTCCACATCCACATGGCCCGCGGTGATGACTTACACGCCATCAAATACCTCCCACTAAAGCTCAAGGGACCAGTGCGGCATTGGCTTAACAGCTTGCCAGCAGAGTCCATTAGTTGTTGGGAAGATCTGGAAGCCGCATTTCTCGACAACTTTCACGGCACTTATGTGCGGCCACCAGATGCCGATGACTTGAGCCACATAATTCAGCAGCCAGAAGAATCGGCCAGGCAATTCTGGACTCGGTTCCTAACAAAGAAAAATCAAATCATTGATCACTACTAGGAAAAGGGCTACTAATGGCGCACCAGTTTTGCCTACTAATGGCGCATCACTGGTGCGCCATTAGTATCACGCCACTAGTATTTTTTACTAATGGCGCACCACTAGCGCGCCATTAGTATCTGGTATACTAATGGCGCACCACTGATGCGCCATTAGTATAGGCCACGGTGCGCCATTAGTATAGGCTACTGGTGCGCCATTAGTATTTTTGAATTTTGAAGGCGGGAAAATAGTAGTGGCGCACCGTCTAACCCCCACCGTGTGCCATTGCTATTTTTGAATTTTGAATTTGGATCTGGATCGTGATTTTTTTGCTCATTTTTTGGCACGATATTATTTTCCAATTTTGTTCCTATTTTTGGATCTTGTACGTTCTTTTGCCGTGTTCTTTTGCCGGAGAGGAGTTCGCCGGAGAGGAGGAGGAGGAGGTCACCGGAGAGGCGCTCGCCTACATCACCAGAGAGGAGGAGGAGTTCGCCGGAGAGGAGGAGGAGGAGGTCACCGG
>NC_041384.1:696077357-696103882 GCF_002162155.2 Triticum dicoccoides
GGGGAGGAGAGGAGGGAGGAGGAGGTCGCCGGAGAGGAGGAGGAGGAGGTCGCCGGAGAGTAGGAGGGTAGTATGGTGGAGGAGAGAAGGGAAGATGGACTGGAGGAGAGGAGGAGATGGAGTGGAGGAGAGGTGGAGTGGAGGAGAGGTGGAGTGGAGGAGAAGAATGAAGAGGTAAGGAGGAGAGGACCACGCCCAGCCATATATACGGCATAGTAATGGCGCACCGCGGGCAGGTGCGCCATTACTAACTTTTTTATTTTTTTAATTTATTTTGAATTTTGAAGGCGGGAAGATACTCATGGCGCACCATGGGCAGGTGCGCCGTTAGTATCTTTTTTTTTATTTTTTGACTTATTTGGAATTTAGAAGGCGGGAAGATAGTAATGGCGCACCATGGGTAGGTGCGCCATTAGTAAGTTTGAATTTTTTGAATTTTTTTGCCTCTCCAGATCTTAAAAGCCCCGTATCTTTTTTCTGTTAGGTTTTTGAGGATTTTGAAAATGTTTAACGGGGTTCCCCCAGTTAAATTCGGATGTAACTTTTCGAGTAGATGATTTTTCATATAAAAAACTTTTTCATCCGAGTTCGTACGCAAAAGTTATGCCCATTTTACAAATTCTAGAGAGATTTCGCAAATAAAGTCGAAATTCATATTTGTAAATTTTCACAACAACTAGACCACATATCACATGGGAAACTTATTTTCTTTTATTTTTTGACATTTCCATCATTTTTTATTTTTTTTTAAACTGAAAAGGCGGTCCACTTGGGGGTGCATTCGGTGGAAGTGGTGGCCAAGTTACTAATGGCGCATCATGGGAGTGGTCCGCCATTACTAGTTTAACTAGTAATGGCGCATCACTCCCATGATGCGCCATTAGTAGTTTTGAAAAAAATTAAAAAAAAATTACTAATGGCGCACCGTGGGTGTGGTGCGCCATTAGTATTTGGACACTAATGGTGGCGCACCACATGTCTGATGCGCCATTAGTGTCAATTCCATCTATAGCCCTTTTCCTAGTAGTGGATTGTCCGGATGCAGAGGCCCTAGCGGCTTTCAAACACAACATCTGCGACGAATGGCTAGCCCGGCACCTTGGTCAGGAAAAGCCGAAATCTATGGCAGCCCTCACGACACTCATGACCCGCTTTTGTGCGGGAGAAGACAGCTGGCTGGCTCGCAGTAATAACATATCAAAGAACCATGGTACTTCGGATACCAAGGACAGCAATAGCAGTTCACGTCGCAACAAACATAAGCGTCGCATTAACAGCGATAATACCGAGGATACAGCAGCCAATGCCGGATTCAAAGGCTCTAAAACCCGGTCAGCGGAAAAAGCCATTCAAACAAAGTACGCCGGGCCCGTCCAGCTTGGACCGTATACTCGATCGCTCGTGTCAAATACACGGCACCACAGACAAGCCAGCCAATCACACCAACAGGGATTGTTGGGAGTTCAAGCAGGCCGGCAAGTTAATTGCCGAAAACAAGGACAAGGGACCACATAGCGATGACGAGGAGGAGCCCCGGCAGCCACACACCGGAGGACAGAAGAGGTTTCCCCCACAAGTGCGGATGGTGAATATGATATACGCAACCCACATCCCCAAGAGGGAGCGGAAGCGTGCGCTCAGGGATGTATATGCGTTGGAGCCAGTCGCCCCAAAGTTCAATCTATGGTCCTCCTATCCGATCACTTTCGATCGCAGGGACCATCCCACTAGTATCCGTCATGGCGGATTCGCGGCACTGGTTCTGGACGCAATCATTGACAGATTTCACCTCACTCGAGTCCTTATGGATGGCGGCAGCAGTCTGAACCTGCTTTATCAGGACACAGTGCGCAAAATGGGTATAGACCCCTCAAGGATCAAACCCACAAAAACGGCCTTTAAGGGCGTCATTCCAGGCGTAGAGACCCATTGCACAGGCTCAATTACACTGGAAGTGGTCTTCGGATCCCCGGATAACTTCAGAAGCGAAGAGTTAATCTTTGATAAGTCCCGTTCCACAGTGGTTATCAAGCACTGCTCGGGCGAACCGCATTTGCGTGATTCAATGCGGTACCGCATTATGCATACCTCAAGCTCAAGATGCCAGGACCTCGCGGGGTTATTACAGTCAATGGAAACACAGAGCGCTCTCTCCGAACGGAGGAGCACACCGCGGCCCTCGCAGCAGAAGCGCAAAGCAGCCTCTCAAGGCAATCCACCAATTTGGCGTTTCAAGACCCGGACACCTTCAAGTGCGCTCGGAGCAATCGGCAACTAGACCGCCTGGCGCGATCTGAGCTCACGTAGCAATGCGGCCCCTACCCCAGTCCCATCCAAACGGCGAAACTCGTGCCATGCGTACATAATTACGCATTAAAAATACCATGGGCACAGGTGGGGAGGGGGGCACAACTGCGGCACGCCCCAAGACGCGGCTTAAACCACACTAGGGGCTTCCCGTTTGGTTATTTTTCTATTTTTCAGGACCTTAATCTCTGAAAACCCTGCCCAGCAGCACTATTGCTAAACACATGGTGCATCAACCAAGGAGGCAGAAAGCTACGTCACACCACGGAATTCCCAGGTGGATTACAATAACGAGCGAAATATTTGATTTAATACTATTCCTCAGCTTGCCCTTGGAAGGGACATAGTCCTACTCTTTGCTTATCGCACCATCTGTATCATTCTGCTTTAAATGCACCTTTTTGAATAAACAATGCATAACATTACGACTATTATTATGTTCTTGTTGCACATATATGTGTTCATTAATGACGCCTTGCAACCGTACACTTTGGTATGGCCAATACACCAGGGGCTTACGTACCCCACATTATGGTGTGAAAAGTTCGAACACTTTCACAAGTGCGGCACCCCGAACTTATAGCATTATATGCATCAGCTCTGAATCATGTCTTTGGTCAAATGTTGGGTTTGCCCGGCTCCTATGTTTTGGTACCTTACGTTCCGCTCTATCGGCTAAGGTAGCGCTAGGAGAACTACTGCGATTGTGCCCCGGTTCTGCTGGGCTAAGCACCTCAGTAGAGAAAGCTAAAACTGACTGTCATGATAAGGCGAGAGACTAGTCGCTGTTCGGCGAGGTTTTCGAGTCCCTAAAGACTTATGCCGCTTAGAGCGAGGGGCCGGCCCAGTCCGGCTTAAAGGCGTGTATCGCGCCCCGAATTCGGCTTTCCGAATACCAGGGGCTTCGCCGAAATTTAAAATTATAGAATTCTATGGCTAAGTGAGAGTGATAAAGCATTGTTAGTCCGGTTGCCTTATTCGTTGTGCTGAGCACCTCCCTCGAAGGACCCAAACATGGGAACAAGAGTGCTCAGGTTTATCCCGAACACCCCAGCACTCGTGGCATGGGGGCAGAAGCCGAGGACTAGCCATCTCTCAGATTGGATAAACAGCCAAACAGAAGGTAATATTTTAAATTCACACAAGCGTTGCATAGCGCATATGAAACAAGTTTTCATCATACAGGATCACACGAGCAAGTTTACTCAAATGTTACATCCTTTGAACATTCCTCCGCTACAAGACGGGCACCCTTCAGGACACCCTCATAATAAATTTCGGGGGTGCGATGCTCCTTGCCCTGCGGCGGCCCTTCCTTGATCAGCTTCACAGCGTCTAGCTTGGCCCACTGCACCTTCACGTGGGCGAAAACCCGGCGTGCACCTTCGATGCAGACGGACCGCTTAACGACCTCCAGCCATGGGCAGGCATCCACAAGCCGCCTCACCAGGCCGAAGTAGCTGTTCGGAAGGGCATCGCCAGGCCACAGCCGGACTATAAGGCCCTTCATGGCCTGTTCGGCCGCCTTGTGCAGCTCGACCAGCTGCTTTAGCTGGTCGCTCAGAGGCATCGGGTGTTCGGTCCCAGTATACTGAGACCAGAATAGCTTCTCCATTGAGCTTCCCTCCTCGGCCTGGTAAAACTGTGCGGCATCTGAGACGCTACGGGGAAAATCTGCGAATGCTCCTGGAGAGCTCCAAATTCGGGTAAGTAATCGGTAATTTACTTTTACATGCTTGCTCTGCATATAGAATGCCTTACCCACCGCTATCTTCTTCATTGTGTCGATCTCCTGGAGGGCCTTTTGGGCTTCGGCCTTGGCACTTTTTGCTCTCTCGAGGGTCACGGCAAGCTCAGACTCTCGCGTCTTCGAGTCAAGCTCCAACGCATCGTGCTTCGTCACGAGATCCTAGAGCTCTTGCTGCACCTCGCCCACCTGAGCCTCTTGCTTTTCTCGCTCGGTGCGCTCCTTGGCCGCTTTATCTTCGGCCTCGGACAGCGCTTGCTTTAGGGTCGCCACTTCGGTCGTGGCCCCTGGCAAATTCACGATGATCCTGTCATTTTGCAATCGCACTCTTTTTATACATATCCACGGACTAGGTACTACTTACCTTTGTTCTCCTCGAGCTGCCTCTTGGCAAGGCCGAGCTCGTCCTGGGACCCTTTAAGGTCCTGCTTCAGTACGGAGACCTCCGCAGTCAGTGCGGCGGACGCCAGCAGCAAAGCCTGCATATGCATATTGACATACTTATGTTAGACTCCTGCGATATTGTTTGATCTCTGTTTGGCTTTTCTTTGTGAACGCCGAACGGAGCATCAGGGGCTACTGTCTATGCGGTAATATTTTCCTATATTTTAAACACTTACCTCAAAGCCTGTTAGAAGGCTGGCACAGGCTTCAGTCAATCCGCTCTAGGCGGACTGAACCTTCTGGATCACCGCACTCATGATAGTACAATGCTCTTCGTCGATGGAAGTGCTGCAAAGCGCTTCCAGCAGATTGTCCGGCACCTCTGGATGGACAGAGGTCACCGGTACAGGCGTCTCGCCCCTCTTAGAAGGAGGCCGCCTACCCGAGTCCGGAACCACTGGAGGTTCCGGCGTGATGTTCGGCTGAGGGCCGAACTCGGAGCTCTCAGGGGCCTTGTCCCCTCGGCTCCCGGAGTCCGTGGGGCCGCCTTGAGGCGCCTCCGGGACTGTCTCCCCTCTACCCGGTGCCTCGTGAGACAGCACCTCGGTGTCGTCCGCAGGATGAGGGGAGGTGGCGATCGGGACTGAATCGCTATCCATATCCGACGAGCCCAGGGAGCCGTCCGATGATACATCAATACGGGCTCGGGGCGGCCTGCATAATCATATTTCGGCATTAGGTGAAGTAGTGCGACAAAGGAATACTATGAGTTACTCTGGTATCCGAATACTTATGACTTCCCCAGGGGCTTGGCCCTGGGCATCCACTCGTCTTCGTCGGCGGCGGCGGTGGTAGAGCTGTCCGGAAGGAGAGTCCTCCCCTTCTTGGACCCTTCGGCCTCCCCAGTTGGGGTGGCCTTCCTTTTCCTGTCTCCCCCGTCTGGAGGGGGAGCATCTTCTTCTGCCTCCTCGTCTTTGGGGGAGGATTGCGCCGTAGAGTCCTCGGATGGTGAGTCCGATGACGCTTGGCGTTCGGAACTCTTTCGGGTTCCCTTGGCTTTCTTGGTCTTCTCCGGCACCGTATAAGGAGCTAGAGTCGGCATCTTCATCAGAAGAGCGTCTCCTGGGCCTTCGGGCAAAGGAGCCGGACAGTCGATCTGTCCGGCCGTCTCCTGCCAGTCCTGTCAAAGGAACGGGAGTTTAGATCCCGTGTGGAGTGAATCTATGAAAAATAAGTATCCTGTAAGAGGTAAAGCTGCTTACCGCACTGGCTTGGCGCTTCGCGCTGAATCCGCGATCCTCAGTAATGGGAGGGGGGACCTCGGCGCTCTTGAATAGCACCCTCCAGGCATCTTCGTGAGTTGTATCGAAGAGCCTGTTCAGAGTTCGGTGCTGCGCCGGGTCAAACTCCCACAAGTTGAAGGCCCGTTGTTGGCACGGGAGGATCCGGCGGAGGAGCATGACCTGGACTACGTTGACAAGTTTGAGCTTCTTGTTCACCATGTTTTGAATACATGTTTGGAGTCCGGTCAGCTCTCCCGAACTACCCCAGGACAGGCCCTTCTCTTGCTAGGAGGTAAGCCATGTGGGGAACCCAGATCGGAACTCGGGGGTCGCTGCCCATGTAGGGTCACGCGGCTCGGTGATGTAGAACCACCCCAATTGCCACCCCTTTATGGTCTCCATGAAGGAGCCCTCGAGCCATGTGAAGTTGGGCATCTTGCCCACTATGGCGCCTCCGCGCTCCGCCTGGCGGCCGCTCACTACCTTCGGCTTGACATTGAAAGTCTTCAGCCATAAGCCGAAGTGGGGCTTGATGCGGAGGAAAGCCTCACACACGACGATAAATGCTGAGATGTTGAGGATGAAGTTCGGGGCTAGATCGTGGAAATCCAGGACGTAGTAGAACATGAGCCCCTGGACAAATGGATGGAGAGGAAATCCCAGTCCGCGGAGGAAATGGGTGAGGAACGCTATCCTCTCATGGGGCCTGGGGGTGGGGATGAGCTGCCCCTCCTCTGGGAGCTGGTGCGCGATGTCGTCGGGCAAGTATCCGGCTCTCCTCAACTTCTTGACATGTCCCTCCGTGACGGAGGAGACCATCCACCTGCCTCCCGCTCCGGACATGGTTGGAGAAGGTCGAGGTGGGAAATGCGAACTTGGGCGCTGGTGCTCGAGTGTGCGAAGGTGGATGAGCAAAGGAGGTAGAAGGCATGGATGAAAAGGTAAATCCTTATCCCTTTATATGGGCGAACGAAACTATGTGTCCCCACTAGCCTAGTAAAACTTGCTTCTCCTACAAGCGCCGTAATCGATGGCACGGTTGGGTTACCCACACCCGTATTGATGAGAATCCCGTGATAAGGGGACACGATCTCTGCTTTGACAAGACCTGTCAAAAAACTGCCTCACGTTATGTGCGGGGCTAGTTAAAGGAAACGGTTCGAATAATCACCGGGCTGTGACATAATGTCGTGTTGCCAAAACAAGTCAGCAAATTTGATTTGTGGAAATATTATTCTCTCTACGGTGGTATGTGGAACTTATTTTGCAGGGTCGGACACTATCCTTATATTCAAATTCTGATGTGGTATATTCGGAGGAGGAACCCGCCTTATAATGCCGAAGACAATACTGCGCGCCGAACTCATCGTCATTGAAAGCCTGGTTCAGGGGCTACTGTGGGAGTCCTGGATTAGGGGGTCTCCGGACAGCCGGACTATCTCCATTGGTCGGACTGTTAGACTATGAAGATACAGGATTGAAGACTTCGTCTCGTGTCCGAATGGGACTCTACTTGGAGTGGAAGGCAAGCTAGGCAATACAGATATGTGTATCTCCTCCTTTGTAACCAACCTTGTGTAACCCTAACCTCTCCGATGTCTATATAAACCGGAGGGTTTTAGTCCGTAGGGCAACATACAATCATACCATAGGCTAGCTTCTAGGGTTTAGCCTCTCCGATCTCGTGGTAGATCTACTCTTGTACTACCCATATCATCAATATTAATCAAGCAGGACGTAGGGTTTTACCTCCATCAAGAGGGCCCGAACTTGGGTAAAACATTGTGTCCCCTACCTCTTGTTACCATCCGCCTTAGATGCACAGTTCGGGACCCCCTATCCGAGATCCGCCGGTTTTGACACCGACAGTCATGCTTGTCGAGTCCTTAGGATACAACCTCATGTCTGTCCCAATGCTTTGCGATCTCGATATGGTTGTTGTCTTTGACAAGTACCGTTGTGTTGTGGTTATGGAAGCTGACAATTCCAAAGTCTTCGAAGGCTTTAGGAGAGGAGACCTGTATATTGTTGACTTCTCTACAGGACCACAACCAGCCGTGTGTCTACTTGCAAAAGCTTCAGAAGGTTGGCTCTGGCATCGACGACTTGGTCATGCAGGCATGAGGAATCTGCACACGCTTGCGAAGAAGAAGCATGTCATCGGCATCGAGAATGTCAAATTTCTCAAGGATCACCTATGTGGAGCATGTGAAGCTGGGAAGATGACAAAGGCTAAGCATCCAGCAAAGACTATCATGACCACCACTCGTCCATTTGAATTCCTTCACATGGATCTCTTCGGTCCTAACCATTATTCTGCAGTTTCAAATGATGCATCTCAATATGGCTTTGTTATTGTTGATGATTACTCTCGATGCACATGGGTGCACATTGTTACTTACAAACATGAAGTGCAGGAAGTCTTCAAACGATTTTCCTCAAGGGTTTCAACCAACTTTGGTGTGAAGATCAAGCATATTTAGGACAGTATAACCGAGCCTAAAGCGAGCTCTCTCACGCCCTCAGCATTTTCAGCCGTCAAATTCGTGTTAGATTAGTTTTTGGCCGTCAGATATTCCTCTAAGCGGCCGTTAACCGCGATCTGAGCTGGCTGTCCTAATAGGCCGCTATTCTGGAAACTTTTTCGAAGGCCTGTAGTTAATTGGGCTTCTACGTGCAGCCCATTTAGCTAGAAACTGATCCGACGCTCCGCTAGGAAAAACTATTCGGTCAAACAGGAGAAAACAAATCGGTGGGGCGCTCGATACAGGATGCCGGCGACGCGGGCTATCCAGCGTCCGCTGGTCTTCTCAGTGGATCGCGCCGAGGCGCTCAAGGAGATCCAAAGGAGTGCGGCATCTTCCCAGGTTTGAAGTTGGTGACGGAGGAGGAGGCGGCGGCGGCGATGGCGCGCAAGCCGTGCACGAGGCCACGGCGACTCCACAAAGACTGCTCCGCTCTCCCCGACCCTTGACCGCGTGCTCTCCGAGCTCCAACTCCTTTGCTCCACGAGCTCCAATTTTTCATCTGCTCTTAGAATCTATCATTATGATTTACGGTGTTCTTTCTACTCCAAAATGAATGCAGTTCTCGGATTCGAGGTGGGTTGTGCTTGGTGCCTGGATGGGTTGGTTATGTTCGATTGTAAGGTGGGTCATCAAAAGTATAAAGCAACATTAGTATTTTTCCAGTTCTTATGCAAAACTGTCACTATTGGAATTGTAAATTGAAAATTTTTCTCAATAGAATTTGCCTTTTGTGTCGACTGGATGCAAGAATGTTGTTTATTTAGCTCATAAAGTGTTTGCTTCATGTTCCTAAACTTGGCCATTAATAATAGTGCACACTCAGGACCTTGCCGTTAATGGTTGCCGCTGCTATAAAATTGAGATTCTCCGCATAATATTCTCCTCCCTGCATATACGTAGCACTGAATTTTTAGGTTGAGTAATTATTTATGAGAGAAAGATTAAAGCCCGAGTGTAGCCATTTTGATATATAGCAATCTTTGCATAAGCTCTGCCTGAAATCCAACTGATCAGTATGTTTTCTTCCCATTTTTGGAACCATTTGTAAGTTGATCCAGTTTGGAGAATATATCCTACGTGAGGAAGATGATGTTTCAAGTGCCAAATGAAGGCAATAACTAATAAGATGGCTTTTATTTTGATTGTATAGGTCAGCAAATGAGTTGGTGTGATCGCAGAAACAAATGCTGAAAAAGCACTCGAGGTTCTTACTTCTAAACAAGGCTCTAATGGTGCTTAATTCTGCAGATCTGATTTACCGTTGTTTGATATATTATTCTCTTTGCAAATGTTGTGAGATATGTGTGGCGTTAATCTTCTGCTGCCCTACGTTTTCCCTTTCCCTCTCTTTACCTACAAACATCTATATAAAAACTTAGACGTGGCATTTGAGAGTGTTTAAAAGACTGGCATCTACTTGGATGCATGATTGCGTATTACACCATGTTTATCCTGGTCATGTTCTCCTATTTTGAACTCCGGCCCTGAACTTGAATGCCAGAGTCCATCGCTACTTGCCGTCCCTAGGCGAGAGGTCGTCCAAGATGGCCGCCATGCCGGCTGTTTCTTCCCCTGCGGTGGCGGCCAAATGTGCTCCCCTTCTAGGTGAGATCTGCAGCGCCTCTCTGTGTCTCTCAAGCCCTAATCAATGTTGTGGCAGCAACGGCCACCACAGACGACATGCCATCCTCTCACTTCCAGGCAACGAGGTGCCGCCCCCAAAACAAATCCATATGCGAGCAGATCGTCTCAGTGCTGCCTCCACCTGAGCGACACCTACAAATTCGTTCAAGGCCCCATCTGGTTGTTATATTGGGAAGAGAAAAAAACATAGCCTACAGGTTCGACTCTTAAATTCAATGGTTCATCTTCATATTTCTAATAGGGTGGATTGACACTATTATTTTGCAACATTTATGGAAGTAAGTCAAAACTATCCTCGTGTGTGATTCTCTGCATAATATTCTCCCTGCATATATGTAGCACTAATTTGTAGGTCGAGCAAATCATATACTAGAGAGAGATTAAATCCTGAGTTTATTCATGTTCCGGGATAGCGATCTTTGCATAAGCACTGCTTGAAAGCCAGTTGATCAGTATATTCTCTTGCTATACCATCGTTGATTAGTATACTTTGTTTGATAATATTTTCCTTTCTATGATGAGACATGTAGATATGTCAACGTGATGTTTAGCATTGCAAACTGAACTTCATATTTATATCTTTTATTTGTAGTGGACTGTATTACAATTAAGTCTTAACAACCTGAACATGATAGCGACGACATATTCTTTGCTCTCTCCCTGTGGTGGAATCCAAGTGAACTTCTAGGGCACTTGTAGGTGAGGGAGATGATGGCAGGCTTTTGTTCCCCTTCTATTTAGCCTTTTTTTCTCCAGGAACGGCATCAATACCACATACCCACAATCTGCTCTGGTTTGGAGGTGGGCCCTATATCAGCATTTTGCTGCCCTATACATTGTTTGATTTTGTTCGACCAATTCCTTTTTCCCTATTTTCCTTGATTAATCATCATGCATTTGGTTATGGATATGTGTGGGCATCTACAATTAAGAAGCAGTCTCGCTTCTTGGTTGTGGAATTGTTCTCGCTAGTAAGCATGCACGTGCATTGCACGTCTGAAACAAAATAAGTTCACATGGTACAATATTAAAATAATATTTATCCAAAATTTTAGATCGCTACAAAATGTTGTCAAGTCACTCAAATTGTATTTCTAAAAGTGTGACATATTTGTGATCGAAGGCACATATCATAATCTATAATAAAAAACATATATTCTGAATCTAATTTTTATTTTAGCAATGTCCATATTGTCACTATGACTATCTCGTGCATACTGGCACATCGACTAAGACAAAAATAAGAAAACATTGGTGATATGAGGCAAAATGTAATATGTGACTATAGTAACTTATACAAAAGTTTAGATCCATATAGTGAGATGGAATGTCTCTGAATAGTTGGACTTCGTGGCGCGCTAGTATCCCTACACACATATTAAATCAGTCAACATTCATGTATTCATCATTGTCTCGTATGTTTTTTACTTGTCTCAACTTTAAACTAATAGGATAAAGATTAGACCTTTTCACCCATTCACTAATGTAAAATCAGAATTCTCTCAGTTATAATGACATTAGAGTAGTAATTTATTGGAATTCAAAATTAACTAAAAAAATATGTCTCACTCTAGTAGAGCGACATCATCATCCATACTGATAAAAAAGCAAATTTCATCCAATAAGTCATCATTTGTTGGATTGAGAGACGTTGAAAGGGTAAATGATTGCGAGATGAGCTCAATTTCTGATGATGTATTTGATGTTTTGAGGTTCTCAGAGGGTCTATCCAAGAATCATACAATCCATGTGATTTGTGGCACCCTGA
This sequence comes from Triticum dicoccoides, assembly GCF_002162155.2. Lineage (NCBI taxonomy): Eukaryota > Viridiplantae > Streptophyta > Magnoliopsida > Poales > Poaceae > Triticum > Triticum dicoccoides. The sequence goes on from NC_041384.1 coordinate 696,089,019, forward strand.
ACGTCATCTTTCATGTCTCGATTTCTTATATCATCATCATCATCATTCAATTCCGAGTCCGCTAAAGTGACAACTAATTTTGTTCTAAAATCTGTCATATAATCCTATTAAAATAATATCAGAGTTAAATAATGATACAACATAGAATAAATATAATAATAAACAACGGAAAAATACTTGTAGAGTGTCAGACAAAATATCTCTTGTGAAGTATTCCATAAAATATACCATCCACATACCACAAGATGATCTGCATGATTAGTAAACTTAAATCTACTCAATTTTTTTTCATCAATTCTATTGATATTTGTATTAAAATACTTTTAAAATCATCAAATGATCATGACTGTAATAAGCTGTGATGAAAAAAAAATCTCACCCACGCAGGTGAATTGGACATGCCCTATAATAAATAATCGATGATAATTCTTTTTCGAAAATGTTAACGCCCAGACGTGTGGGCATTAGTCAACTCGTCCACACGCCTCCATCACCGTCCAGTAACTTCTGCACGAATGTTGGTATGAATTAGCTGATTTTGTGTGCCACGTAGGACAACTCGCGTGTGTGGTGTGTGAGAGAGGTCGCCCACACATCCGTTTTACCACACGGAGGGGCCGATGTGTGGGCGTTTAGCAGTTCGCCCACACACCAGTTTTTCAATCACGCACAAGGGCTGGTGTGTGGGCATTTGCCATCTCGCCCACACACCCGCCTCCTCTCCCACACCCAAGCTGCCAGTTGCCATGCGTTTTGCAGTGTACATGGCAACTGCCCTAGTATGATTGCAAGCAGATGGCATCTCTCTCTTTTTTTTACCCGAACATGTCAGTTGCCATATGTTTTGCATGGTACATGGCAAACTGCCCTAACGTGCACGTAAGCAGATGGAAACTCTTTCTTTTTAAATGGCAACTGCCCTAGCGTGCTTGTGAGCACATGGCAACTCTCTCTTTTACCCGAACATGTTTTTTGCCATGCCTTCTTTTGTAGCGCTACATGGCAACTGCCTAGTGTTAGTAGGTGGCAACTCCTAAAGTTTTGAAATCATGGCAACTGCAGTAGACCAGACCACACATGACAACAGCTGTAGTTATCCAAAAAATGGCAATCTGGAACTTTGACCTGAGATGGCAACTGCAGTTGAGCAAACATGGCAACTGTAGTTGTCCGACATGGCAACCGTAGTTCAGCGACATGGAAACTGCACTTAAACGAACATGACGAGGGTCCGGCCCATGGCAACTGCGGGGCGCGCAGTAAAGTGTCACGTGGGGCGTGCGGGACCATGAGGTACGAGGCCTGACGTACCGGGCGTATGTGTGTTATCTATTTTGCCCACACGCACGCGTGTAAGAGGGACCGGGAGAAAAAAAAGAGGCGTGTGGGCGCTAATTGTTTTGCCCACACACAAACGTGTGAGCTGGTCCTCTTAGGCACCACACAAAACATGTGGGCAGATTTCTTAACGCCCACACGTGTGGCAGTTATTGACGCCCTTCTTTTTTTATGGACAATGCCGCACCCACTCACAATCCCTCCCTGGTCACTGCCTAATAGAAGTATTATTAGTAAGAAGTAGTAGTATTAAAAAAACTCAGTCAGCTAAAAAAACTCAGTCAACCTTCCTCAGTCCCCTCACATTTCTTATCTTCCCCATTCTTCCCTTCCTACCTCCTCCTCTGTTGCCACACGCTAGATCCCCCATCCACAGCCGGCACTCTCTGGTGGGCGCCCCTCCCATTCGTCACCATTGTCGGCGGACACATAGGCCCATGCTCTTCCCTGCCCCGCCCCTTCTTCATATCCGATCCCCGAAGTGCTCGAGGAGGCGCTCGAGCTCGGCATGCTCGCCGGCGACACCGGGGCCCTCCCTCCTCCTGATGCACTCTCCGTCGCCGCCATGAGCGTCTCCACCTTCTCCCGCGCGCCGTGAATCCTCCCTCCCCCCTGCTCGAGACGCCATCAAGGTCCGGTTCCAACTCTTCTTCTCCCCTCGATCCGGATGCTCTGCTCTCCGACACCATCTTTTTGCTTGTTCGATTCAGTCTGGAGCAGGAGCAGCTGCTGCTCGCGACCTCTAGTTCCTTCTTTCCATGGATGTGCTGCTGCTCGGGGCCCTCCCTATGCTTCTCCTCGCTCGTACGGGTCCAGGTTAGTCTCTCCGACCCCGCCGCCTGCTCGTCCCCGTAAAATCGGTGCGTAGCCTCACTGTGTGCAATGTTCATCGCCTAGGGTTAGCTGCTCAGGGGACATGGTGTGTTCCGTGTGGCGCTGCCTTCGCGGCAGCCGCCGTTGTTGTGTCTCGTGTGTCGCGGCAGCCAATGGGTCGGGAAGGTCTGAGACTGGAGGTCCCTGCTCGCCAACTCACAGACGGTTGTTCTCCGACCAGTTAAAAATGAGTAAGCTTTCTTCCAAGCCTATGATTTTCCTTTCATCCTCTTAGTTGGTGCCTTTGTTGATGATGCAGCCCTGAATGGTTCAGATTTTTTGAAGGAGAAGGAGGTGCGAAAGGGGATGGGAGCAACAAGTCTAAATCGAAGAGTATGTTTTGATTCTGAGATGCATTGTACAGTATTTTTATTGTTCTAAGAAATCCATGTAGTTGTCTATGGAGCATTTCCTTGAAGTGATGGTTGGGTATATTTGTTTACTAATTCAAACTTCCAGATTACCTTAGTCGGCAACTCCAAATATTTCTTAGATGTCTTACCGCAAGCATTGTACTGCAAAAATATATATACTAAACCGGTTCATGATAGATCAACCAAATCTCGTTGATGCTCTCACCTATTAGGATATGTACATGAAAAGAAGGATATGCTAAATCTGCTTAGTCCCAACAAACAATCATTCAAATGCACCATTTTACGCTCTGGAAGCAGGAAGTGCAACTTCTTTAGTCTTTAGAATTAGAATGGATCAGGTGTACTCCAGATGTTTTCAGTTTTAAATAATTATGCACACAAGAGTGCATTGCGAAATAGCAATAAAAAGTTGGATTTTGACTGGTACCGAAAAGGATTAGACCTCCGTAGAAACAATTCGCTGCTGCTGACTCAGACAGAGTTGTGCTGCACCACGTTGATCTCGTCGTCATCGAAGTCGTTGATGGACATGCCCATATCTTGCCGCCTGCATGGCATGTGTAGTGACCATATGGACATGAAGCTGATCCTATTGCTCAAAGGATACATATTATCTTTATGTGTTTCCTGAACTGGTCGGATTAGCAGTGATGTTTGCATCTCCTCCCTCTTCCTACTCGACCACCACTTTCTTCTAGGAACTGATAGCATGTCCTGCCATGAGGAATTTGAAGCGGTCAGAAGACATAAGAGCCGGGTCCTAAACTATGTTAAGGCCATGCTGATGTGTAAGAGTTTGCGGGTGACATCCTCCATGGCAATCATATTCCCTCCAACATCCTTCAGGCCATGGCGACCAGGTAATGCTAACAGCTCAGTTGGATAAAGGTTCCTTATGTTTTGCGATTTAGTTGAGTTGGGTTACTCTATTGTGTGCCTCACGTCGGGGTTGAGTAGAGTTAATCTTGCCTATGCTAGTGCTAGCCTGCTGGATTTGGGTGATATCCAAAGATACATTTAAACTTGCAAACAAATTTCCTTAGAGGGGAATTATAACATGCAAGCACTATAAGTTCAGTGTATTATTATTAGTACTGCATAGCAAATTAGCAATCCAGTTCATTCATAAATAAGATTTCAACACACCATTGGTATAAAATATGGTACATAGTTCCGAGGTCTACATGCCTCGCCTGATCCTGAATTTGACCCATAAATATATTTCAGAGACACAACTGTAAATATATTAAGTAAGAGCAGAGGTGACTGTTGCTGCTGTTTTGCCGGCAAGAGGGCATGCATCTGTGCATACAGCAGCCACGGACTAAGCATTCCTTCACCAGTAGTAAGGTGTTCTTACCCTTGCATTCTTTGTCCCCAAATAAGAAATAAGAGGACTCTGTCTCCTGCCGCCATAGGGGGTCATCTGCCCATGTGATTCTCCACCGCATTATGGTCTTATCAAACGATGGTGAAGTCGGACTAATAACTAACCATAGTGGTGAGGTCTTTGCGGTGCATTCCTGGGCCTAGCGAGTCGAGCACCTGGATACACTGCACCTTGGTATTTTTAACTGCTAGGTACCAATAAAGTCTTCAATGTTTATTCATGCAACAGCTAGAACGAATATCTGAAAATAGGCATTTTTTTAGTTTAGGTCCCATCTATACAAACATCCGTCCTCGATTGAATTAATAGTAATATGTACGGAACTGAGGCTCACCATATCATGTTCCAAATAAGTTGTAGCTCTCTTTAATACCCATCTTGGTGCGTCATCCTGTATAGAGCTAAATTCCTTATCTTAGAGATGCATGCATTCTCTAAGAACAAAATTCATGTATTCATCAGTATTTGCTATGGGAGTATTGCGTCCAAGTTGGTACGATTCAAAAGCTACATCTTGATGCGTCATCATGTATGAATCATTTGTCTGGTCATTGCCCAGGATAGAAAATCATAAGATTAGTAGAGCATAACAATGTAGGTATTGTAGTAGACGTAGGATCGACAAAAGTAATTTGCAGGTTTTTAGTGTTTTGAGTACCATGTTCAACAGAGCCTCTCTTATCATTATCCGGCGTATTTTTCAAGTTGATTTGAGCCAGTAAAAGGCTGCATACCTGAACAAAGGAAAGAGAACCCGAATGTACGGTCAAATAAACATTGTCGACACAGTTGCAACATAATTAAGGTCCTGTTCGGTACCACTCCGCTCCACAACTCCAGGAGCGGAGTTGGCGGAGCTGCAGTTCAAAACGACCGAGCTGCACTTCCCCCGCTCCGCAGATTCCGGGAGCGGGCGACTACCGAACAGGGCCTAAATCGACGAACTAACCATCTTCAATTGTGCAACATGGGTCACGTATTCTGCTGAGTTGGGGTACCTTAACCCCTGAAATTTGGACGTTAGGCCCTGCATTCATCATTTTTCAACATAGAAAACCTTTAATGAGATGTGAAACGAACGGCTTATAGCATTCTGCTGTGCAACTATTTATTTTTTAGAACTCTGTTGTCAAAATTCTAATCCTGACTAATGTTGCAACAGGTCAAAGAAGTCGAACCTGAAGAAGTGCAGGGAAGAATTATGGTTGCGTGTGGCTGGCTGGTTCAGGGGAATTTCAGGGCGGGCGCGGCGGCACGGGTGCCGGAGCAGGCTCCTAGGCACTGGCGATCTGTCGGACGGATATTAGAAACGAAGGTGAGGTTGTATCTTGTTAGGTGGGTCTTCATTGGCCGTCGAAATCATACCTGGCCAATCTGATGGGGCTGCCTACTGCTCCAGAACTCATGCAGATGATGCATAATAATCTTGTTGTAGCCTGGCCGATCCGTGAATATTTGATTGTAGGTGAAGGAGGAGCGGCCGCCCACTCGACGGTGCGGTGTAGGGCGGCGAGGGAGGCCGGCAGGGAGGCCTCAATGCGGTGCAGGACGGCGAGGGAACCGTCCAGCGAGGCGACGATGCGATGCAGGGATCCAGGCCGCCGTGCAGGGAGGCGACATGACTGCTGAGCTTCGTCTGGGGCGGTGGCGAGGAAAGGCAGGGAGTGGGGCCAGGGACACGATTAGGTCCGATTTCCTTTTTTTGCGAGTTGGTTAGATGGTTAGATTAGCGTGATTTGAGGGGCTGCGGATGCGGGACGGAGAGTTTCATATTTTCCTCTTGTGGAGTATGGTCAGTCTATTGAAACTGCTAAGCGCACACCAGATCTTGAATAAATTAATGATGACTGTTGGATTGGGTCGTGTGGGCTTCATCCTGTGGTGCTGATGTGTCTGTGTACGTTTTGCGGGGTGCACGTAACAAAGTTCTTGTTTGATTGTTTAATAGTAGTGAAGATTAGTTTGGAAGAACATCTCTTGGCCGTAATTTAATCATTCGACCACCTATTACAATCTGAATCCAATGGGACTCCATACTTTGGCATTCAATCTTCTTACATAAGATCTGGTGCAGGCATCATCTGCTGAGGCTTTGCATTCCCTATCAATGAGTACATCCGGTGTCAAGCATTTGCTCCGCTCCGGTAACACATGTCGCTCACTCCACGATCTAATAGTTTTGTATTTTGTGGAGCCAATTAAACCTCCATGTTCAGTTATAGTTGTAAAATAGTAGTGCATGGTTCAGTTGTATGAGCATATCACATTGACCTCTCCCTAGAAGCAAGCACATCTTTTTGACTGTGAGGTGTAACTTGTCTTTCTCTTACAAAATTAAAAAAATGGCACACATCCTATAAGCTAATGTAGGGATGTTAATATTTTAATAAATAATTGTACAAATAGAACCAGCTACAACTAGGCTTTTATTTACTATATTGCTTTGCTTTTGTTTAATTGGGTTCTTTTGTTATTGAATATAAAAGATTTAAGTTTTCTCTTCTCCTTTCCTTCCATCAAAATAATCCATCATATGCATATTTCTCTCTAAGCCTTCCCTTGCAGATAATGCCACTCTTCTAATGGAACCAGAGGATAGTATTCCATTCTTCGATGAACTATTGCCTATTGAGAGAGTTGTCTTTCGGGCAGGTTGTAGCTTTTGGCTGTTTATATATGTTGATTTATAATTCTTTTCTGGTGTTCACAAATAATTGATTTGTTACATATTTTCCAAGACACTAATTATGTAGATTATCAACTTTTTTTATTACTGTGGAACATGTGTGTCTTTGTCTACACAAACATAACTTTATTTTCACAAGTCCATGCATTACAAAAGTTCCTAGCATCAAGTGAAAAAATAGATGGGCGCAGCAACGCGCGTCATCAATGATCTAGTCAGAAGTGACAATGGAACCGAGTTCAAGAATTCTGGTCTAGATGACTATCTTGATGAACTTGGTATTACTCATGAGTTATCTGCTTCTTATACTCCTCAGTAGAACGGTGTCGTGGAGCGCAAGAACAGGACTCTTGCTGAGATGGCCCGCACTATGCTTGATGAGTACAAAACGCCTCGTCGTTTCTGGATTGAGGCAATTGATACCGCGTGCCACATCATCAACAGAGTATATCTTCACAAATTCTTCAAGAAGACTGCCTATGAACTCCTCACTGATAAGAAACCCAATAGCCCACTAAGGTAGATGAAGCATTTCTGGAGCCTGAGTGGATTCAGGCCATGCAAGAAGAACTACATCAGTTCGAACTCAACAATGTCTGGGAACTGGTCAAACGTCCAGATCCTCGCAAGCACAATATCATTGGCACAAAGTGGATCTACCGCAACAAGCAAGATGAAAATGGCCTTGTTGTGAGGAATAAGGCACGGCTCGTAGCTCAAGGCTACACACAGGTTGAAGGAATTGATTTTGATGAAACTTTTGCACCTGTTGCTAGACTTGAGGCTATTCGCATATTACTTGCTTATGCTAACCATCATGATATCACTTTATATCAAATGGATGTGAAAAGTGCATTCCTCATTGGTAAGCTTGAGGAAGAAGTATATGTTGCTCAACCCCCAGGTTTTGAAAATCCAAAGAATCCTGACAAAGTCTTCAGACTCAACAAGGCCCTCTATGGCCTCAAGCAGGCCCCATGGGCGTGGTATGATACCTTGAAGGAATTCTTCATGAAGAAAGGCTTCAAACCCGGTTCACTCGACCCTACTCTTTTCACTAAATCTTATGATGGTGAATTGTTTGTGTGCCAAGTATATGTTGATGATATTATCTTTGGTTGTACTGACCAACGTTATAGTGATGAATTTGCCTACATGATGAGTGAAGAATATGAAATGTCTATGATGGGAGAATTAAAATTCTTCTTAGGTCTTCAAATTCGTCAACAACGCAATGGCATATTCATATCTCGGGAGAAATACCTTAAGGATGTACTGAGGAAGTTCGGCATGCAAGATTGCAAAGGCGTCTAACTTCCTATGCCCACAAATAGCCATCTGTGCACTGATGAAAATGGTACTGACTTCGCTCATAAGGTATACCGCTCCATGATTGGTTCTTTATTGTACTTATGTGCATCTAGGCCAAATATAATGCTTAGTGTTTGCATGTGTGCACGATTTCAAGCTACACCGAAGGAATCACACCATAAGGTTGTGAAGCATATTCTTCGATATCTAGCTCACACACCAACACTTGGATTATGGTACCCCAAGGGCTCAGCTTTTGATCTCATTGGATATTCTGACTCTGACTATGCTGGTGATCGTGTGTACTGCAATTCAACATCTGGTACATGTCATTTCCTTGGACGATCTTTGGTTGAGTATATCTTCAACTTTGCATTGTCTTCACTGTTTCCGTTGTTTTTCTTCATTCACTTTTAACTTATCTTATCCAATTTTCGGCTTTGCCGCTCAAACCGTTCTGCATCGCATGACATACTTATCCACTCACCCACGATCTAACACGATCTCCACTTCTCAGTACGTGGGTGACACATGTCATGCGAATGAGAAGGGTCAGGGGCACGTTCGTCAAATTCTTCGGGCGAACGGTTTTCACCATGGCTATAAATACCCCTCTCCCCTTCCTCACTTCTTTTACTCCGCTTGACCTCTCTCCAGCTCGAGCTTCTCAAACCCTAGCGTCGCCGCTACTTCATCATCACCGGTGAGGAAGAGCTTCACTGCCTCGACCTCGTCACCGTCGTACTCCCGCCGGCCGCGGAAATCTTCACTCCACCGTCGCCGTAGCTGTCTTCCTCCGTCGAGTTAGGGCGTGGAAGATCTACACAGACGAACTTCACCTCTCCATCTCACAGTTCGTCGTGTTCTTTATCCAGGGTAATTAAAAGTTACTTTTACTGCCCTCCTTGATTCGAATGTTTTCTACAAAATCTTAAAAGGTGTTTTTTCTTCAAATCCTCACACACTAAAACACCTCACATATCATCTGTTCTTGATTCGTTTCTCTAAGCTATGTTTTTCTTCAAGATTCCTCAAATGTGTGGATTTTTGATCTACACATCTCTGGAACCTAAGACAAAGAACGCTTAGTGAAATTCTTCAAGACTCATCTGGTCAAATTCCTCAAATTTGTTCTTTTTACAAAACCTTCTGAGAACGCATATGACCTCTCCAAATTCCTTGCAACTATATTCTGTTCATAGGTACTCATGTCAGCTGCTGAATCTCTAGGTTCTCATCAACTTAACTCATTTGTAGCGTTCCTCGAAGAAAAGTTGCATACTTCTTTAGAGAATTCAATTGTTCAAATTCCTCAACTGAAGAAAATGGCTGACGGTAAGAAGCCACAGAAAGGAGGAAAGAGGGATGAGGTCAACACAGCATTTGAAATCCCTGATGACATATACAAAGGTTACTGCACTCCTGATGAGGCCAAGTTTGGTAAAGAGGACAAAAATCAGCGCAAGGTGCGCATACATAGGATAGAAAGGAGATGGGCTAGAGAGTGGAGGGAGTACAGATATGTCACTCCCAAATACATTAAGAAATTCACACTCAATCCTCCATGCCCAAGACCTCCATTGGCACCTGGCCAAATAGCTGATCCCACCAACCTCAAGCGTGGTGAGGATTATCCTGATGAATGGGCCAAGTGCCAAGCCAAGTTGGCTAAACAAGCCAAAGAAGCTGTGAGGAAATTCAACGAAGACTCTGCTGCTGCTGCTGCCGCTGAGGCCTCTGTCAAGCCTAAGAAGGCCATGTCAAAGAAGCCTGCACACAAGCCGAGTGCTTCACCTTCAGTGGTTTCAAGGCCAAGCTCCTCAGCAATGCCCTCACGGCCAGAATCTTCAAAGCCATCAAGGCCAACTTCTCATGTTGCTCCTGTTCCTCCCAAATCCTCAGCTCCTCACAAGACCTCAGCTGTTCCGACAAAGTCCTCTGCACCTATGCATCTCGCCACGTGTCAAAGGACCACACGCGTCTCAATTACCTCAGGAGCTTCAGCTAGTTCCTCAGCTGCACCAAATTCTTCAACAGGACCCTCTCTACTGAAGACAAAGGCCACTGCTGGACGAGGTCCTCGCCCTAGTCCTCAGAAGAAGCAGGTCGCCTTTCAAGTGTCGTCTGAAGAAGACGAAGCTGATGATGATCAACTTGCTGAAATCATCAGAGATATGCAAGTCAGGGCCGCTAGAGCCAAGGGAACAGATGTGCCACTACTTTTGGATCCAAAGTTGATCCTCGAATACATTGATATTTGGCACAAGGACCCCAACACTCCCATGCCTGATTTCAAGATGACTCCTGGCCAAAGTCACATGCTGACCCATTTCATCCAAGAAGAAAAATGGAAATATGAGAAGGCCAGGCAGATCAAGAAAGCGCAATACAAGAAGGAGAAATTCCTGAAGAACAACGTTGTCACTATGATAACTGATGAACTTGTAAAAATCCAATCTGAAATCAAAACCCTCAGCAATGACTTCAAAGCCTACTATGCTGATTGGCATGGAGCCAAAGTCAGATTTGTAAAGATAACTGAATGATTCACTTCCAATGTTGCTGCCCCAATGCAACCGGAAATTCCTCAGGCTGAAGCATCTGCTCAGCCAACTGAAGAACATGCCAGCACCGTTGATGAAAATTAGGCTGCTGAAGAAAATGTGAGTTCCAGGGCTGATGACTGCATTTCACCCACTGAAGAAATTGCCAGGGCATCCACTAGTGGTGCGCCTGAAGAAAATGAAGAAGTCAGGGCAACTGCATCAGTTGTGCGTGAAGAAAATCAACCAGATTCCTCTGCTCCTCCTGCGCCTACACCAACTCCGATCCTTCCATCTGCATCAAATGTGAAGAAAACCAAGGCTGCGGAGCGTGCAGTAGTGAAGAAAAGGAAAGCATCAGCTACTTCAGATTCTTCAGCTCCGAAGAAGATGAAGCCCTTGACCAGCTCGTTTGAATACCCCATTGATGTTGTTCCTCTCTCTACTATGCCATCAAAGGACCTTGTTCCTTTCGATGAAGAATATGTGATTCCCAGTGGATCTGATGTAGAAACTCCTTCTGCTGCTTCGTCAGAGCAGTTGGATGAAGAAATTGAAGTGGATGAGATCCCTTCAACACCTGTCATTTCCTCGCCTCTGCCTCAGTTCACTGCTGAAGAGGCTGGCGTTGAAGAAATAGGAGATGAAGATGTGGACGTTGGCTGCTCCACACCAGTGATGAGTGATGAATTCTGGGAAAGTCAGCATCCAAACTCTCCAATGTTCACACCATTGCAGCAAATACCTCAGTCCCCTGCACAAACTGTTCAAATGGGCTCTGAAGAAACTCACCCCACTTCATCTGTACGTGAAGAAATTCCAGCCACTAGTGCTGAAGAAACTGCTGCTGCTGAACATCTGAAGACGCAGACTGCCACTAAAGAGGAACCAGAAATTCCTCGGCCTGAAGAACCTATGATTGAGATTCCTGAGGTCGTGATGCAACTCACTGACACTCCTCTACCCAAGCCAAAGGATCCATTCTCCAGGAAGCAAAAATTCAAGGCTGATGATTTATTTGGCGAGCACGTATTCTTCGCAGACTACAACCCTTATGACTCTGCTCGCATTAGGAGAGACGTTTCTGGACAGCCAGCCAAGCCAATTTCTATTCCTCAGTGTTGTTCAACAAAAACAAAATCTTCTACCATGAGCACATTTCTCACGTGGATATGGAATCTCTACCGTGCTTCATGCCAGTCCTTAGTGTTCTTCATGACTTAAACTTCTGTTCTGACATCTGCGATTGGAATGAAGAACTGATTCTTCAATTTTATGTGATGCTGCACATCACAGGAGATTCTGAAGATGTGAATTCATGGGTGTTGGACTAGATGTCTGAGAACACTCACTACACAGCACCAGCTACTGAATTGCTTCGTGCCTTACCACTCAGTCCTCCCCTTGAAGAAGCTCGTTGCATTTACAGTGAACCTGAGCTTACAAATCACTACATGCAAGTTCTGATGAAACCTTTGAAGCCAAGTCAGGCCCCACGAACCAAATTCCTCGTGAAGGAATTACTTTATGTGCCTAGAACTGTCTATCGCATTCTAAGGAGGACAATGAGTCCCATCAAAGGCCACGACTCATCTGATGAGGAAATTGTTGGCATCATGAAGAATCTGGTATTCAATATCGTTCATGGCATTCCTGTCAATTATCACGATTTCTTCATGAGGACTCTGGCAAATGTTGCACTTTCTCTGTTTGAGTTGAAGCCTTATGCACCTTGGATTATGAGATTCCTCAGGACAAGGTCTTCACTCAACTACAAAGCTGATTTTTAGAATCAGCTCAGCTACTTGCCCCCGATTGAATTCCTTAAGCAGACCTATTTATCAGTTGATGAAAAGGGCAAGGCACTAGCTGTTATAGATGAAGGCATTCGTCCATTAGATGGACAGTTTCGCAAAGCTGCATCTTATTCCACCAATGATGACTCTGCCACACATGACTCTGCCAATGCACCCAAGTCTACTCCTCAAGCCACAGCTCCTCGTGTGATGACTGATCATGAGCTTCTGTTTAGTCTTCACCAGAAGGTGGATCGAAATCATAAATGGGATAAGCGTTAGTTTGGTTCATTTCTTCACAACATGACTGCTACGCACATTGCAATGAAGAAAAACCATTACTACCTCCATGAAGTTTTCGGTCGCACCTGGGCCATTTTGTCACATCTGTATGGTGAAGAAGATCTCAAGAAAATGGGTCTCAAGGAATATTTTGACTGGTCTGCACCTCCACTGAAGAAATTCAAGAAGGTCAAGGTTCCTTCCTTGGTGGCCAGCTCATATTCTTCAACGCGCGACACAGATGAGAATGAAGACTTGGACGATACTGCGGTAGGCACTTCCACGACAAACGACCCCAACAACGCTGGCGCTCCTTCATCAACTTGATATTCTTCAGGGGCGTTAGTCCTCATATTCGATCCTTTTGGTCATTTGATGACAAAGGGGGAGAATTTTGAGTTAGTCTTCAAACGGGTCTTTCTATATGGGCGTTTTTGTTAAGTTACAACTCTCGTTCTTCTGAGACTTTATTGGATCGAGTTGTAAACTTAAACCCAATGGTGCTCTGATACTTTTGATATGTTTTTCTGCATGCTTATTCCTCATATATGCTAACGCACGCATGCTGAATTACATCAGTCACCATATTTCATCATGCATTTCAAATTCTTCATTGTGATATGTCAAATGCGTGTATGAATTACAAGATATAGGGGGAGATCTCCATGATTCTACTCTTCAAGTGTGCAATGCTTCAAAAGCAAATACCTCACCATGCACATATTCAGGGGGAGTTCTTCTATATCTTGCAATCAAATTCCTCAATATCAGCATTAACACTTCATATGTTTATCCCCGTTGAAAACTTAACCTATATTGTCATCAATCACCTAAAAGGGGGAGATTGTAAGTGCATCTAGTGCCCCTTAGTGATTTTGGTGTATTGAAGATTTATAGGTTAAGGACTAACGCGTTTGTGAGTGTACACAGGTCTATAAGTCTATGAGGAGTTTGATATTTACAGAGAAAGTCGACCCCTAAAAATGAAGTTCTTCGACTGAAGACTTTGGATTTCTGAAGACTTTCTGAAGACTTTGAAAGTGAAGAAATTGGTGTGACCTTGAAGACTTGGTATTCATTCGATGAACATGAAGTGTGAAGACTTTTGTTTTCGTAGTTTCATTGGAAATCCTACACCTACCAATCCCTTCGAGTGAAGCCATTGGAAATCTCATACAGTCCAGTCATATTCTTCAGTGATAGAGACGAAGTTCTTCTGGTCTCTGAGGAATTTGTTCTGACTGAGGAGTTAGGAATTCGCCAGTGCGGATTACCTACACAGTGAGGAACATGACAGCCCTGAGGATTTTGCTACTCAAAATTCCGACCGTTGTTGTGCTATGAGCCAGCTGTCCCAAAATATCTATCCACCTAATGGTCATATCATTGAAGGGCATTTATGTCTTATCATGTCGGGCTGCTCCCTAGGCTATAAATAGCCGCCCCCTACAACCACTAGCTGGTTGGCTGCTCTGAGAGAAACTGACACTTGTCATTTGAGAGCAACCCATCCTCCGAGGACTTTGAGCGAAAATCATCAAGTGAGGAAAACCCAAACCCAAGCACCTACAAACCCCAAGTGATTGAGCATCACTAAAGAGATTGATCCTGCGTGGATCCGACGCTTGTTACCTTTGAAGACTGTGCTTCTTCCAGACGGTTAGGCGTTATGGTCTAGAGCATCCAAGAGGAATTGTGGATCACCGAGTGACCAAGTTTGTGAAGGTTCGGAAGTCACCTGAAGACTTACCACGAGTGATTGGGCGAGGTCTGTGTAACCTTAGCTCAAGGGGAATATGGTGAGGACTGAGTGTCCTGAGCTGCGTGTTCGGGACTAGGTGTCCAGGACTGTGTGTCCTCAGGTTTAAATACCTAGCCGCCCTAACCAGACGTACAACTGAGACAGCAGTTGGAACTGGTCTACCAAATCATTGTCTTCGCCAAGCTTACTGGTTCTATTTCCTCAACCCTTTAATTTCCTCATAACTTTGTTGTGTACTCGTTCATATTTGTGCTTGAAGACTTTGATTGAAGTTTTTCTCAATTTCCTCAGTTCAATTTCTTTAGTCTGTTTGTCTTGATCATGTGTTATCATGTGCTTACGCTTCCTGTACTCTGTGCCTGTCTTCATTTCATCATGATGACTATGCTTGTGTTCTGTTATGTTTACTTTTGAGTACTTATTCCACTGCTAGCAGTTCTTCGCTAAGGAATTTCCTCACCTGCAAATTCCTCAGTGAAGAATTCATAAAAGTCGCCTATTCACCC
>NC_041384.1:696104283-696113101 GCF_002162155.2 Triticum dicoccoides
CCCCCCTCCACAGATTTCCACCTCGGTCATATTGTCATAGTGCTTAGGTGAAGCCCTGCATCAGTAACTTCATCATCACCGTCAACACGCTGTCGTGCTGACGAAATTTTCCCTCGGCCTCAGTTGGATCTAGAGTTCGAGGGACGTCACCGAGCTGAACATGTGCAGATCACGGAGGTGCCGTGCGTTCGGTACTTGATCGGTTGGATCGCGAAGACATTCGACTACATCAACCGCGTTACTCAATGCTTTCGCTTTCGGTCTACGAGGGTACATAGACACACTCTCCCCTCTCGCTGCTATGCATCTCCTAGATAGATCTTGCGTGATTGTAGGAAATTTTTTGAAATAATGCGTTCCCCAACAATGGGGGACCTCCTAAAACCCTCGATGCTCATTATGTGGAAAATATTAAACACTACTTTGGTAATCCTAAGAAAACCCAATTCAGCTTGATAATGGGAGACATGTTGGATCAACGTGAATACTTGAGGGATTATCACTTGACTCAAAAAGGGAAACTCTTATGGGATCAAATTGATTGTTTGCAATGGTATGCTTGGAACTTATGCTTGAGACATGATTACACTTATTGCTCTTGGATGAAGGCCCC
Organism: Triticum dicoccoides; assembly: GCF_002162155.2. NCBI lineage: Eukaryota > Viridiplantae > Streptophyta > Magnoliopsida > Poales > Poaceae > Triticum > Triticum dicoccoides. The sequence goes on from NC_041384.1 coordinate 696,104,897, forward strand.
ACACCTTCCCTTTTCATGTGAATAATGATAATGAAACCTTGGCTTCTTATGCTAACGGTAGATATGATTACCATGATGTGCCATGAATAGAAGAATTTGTTGCTTTTAAGGGTGCTTATGAAATTGGATCTTTGTTTGAAAAGTTTGAAGATTGTGATGATGATGTTTACAGATCATTTTTTTGCTATACTTACTATAGCTATGAAAATTATAAATACAATGCCAATATTGATGAATTTATTGAGAAAGTCTCTGCTGCCCAAGAAGAGATTAATATTTTGCAGGAATCTATTGAAGAAGAAATTGCTGAAATTGTGAGCTCATTAGATGAAAAAGATGAGGAGGAGAGCGAAGACCAAAAGGAGGAAGAGTGGATTATCTACCCATGTCCACTTTCTAATGAGAGTAACTCTTAAACTCATACATTTTTTAATTTCCCTTCGTGCTTACCAAAGGATGAACGCTATGATAATTGCTATGATCCCGTTGATTCAATCAAAATATCCTTTTTGATGAACTTGATGCTTGCTATGCTTGTGGCCGTGATGCCAATATGAATTATGCTTATGGAGATGAACTTGCTATAGTTCCTTATGTTAAACATGAAATTTTTGCTATTGCACCCACACATGATAGTCCTATTATCTTTTTGAATTCTCCCAACTACACTATATCGAAGAAGTTTGCGCTTATTAAGGGTTATATTGATGAGTTTCCTTTTACCATCACGCATGATGATTTTGATGAATATAATATGCATTAGTTTGCTGCTCCTACTTGCAATTATTATGAGAGAGGAACTACATCTCCACCTCTCTATGTTTCCAATACGATAAAATTGCAAGAAACTGTTTATACTATGCATTGGCCTTCACTTGATGTGCATGAATTGTTCTTTTGTGACATGCCGATGCATAGGAAGAGAGTTGGACTCTGTTGTTATGTGATATATGTTTCTTTGTGCTCACTACTAAAATAGACATCATTGTTAATTAAAATTGACATTGATATACATTGGGATCTCGGTGGATCAATTACTTGAGCATTTTATGCCTAGCTTAATGGCTTTAAAGAAAGCACTACCAGTGAGACAACCCGGAAATTTTACAGAGTCATTTACTTATGTTGTGTGCTTTTAAAAATTTTAAAAACCAAAAAAAATAGAGGGGAACCTAAAATTTCTTAAAAAGAAAAGTGAAAGTGAGAAAGACGAGCATCTTTGAAGTGGAGGATACCCTTGAACTTGTTCATGCTTATGGAAACTTTGTGAATCTTGAATTATAGAAACTTCTCAACAAAAAAATAATTATCCCCTTGTACAAATCCAGTTTATTATAAAAATAATGTGCCAAGATTTACCTTTAGGATGTTTAAATTGCTTGTTTGGTGTGTGCGGTGCAAAAACAGAAACTTTTACTGTAGTGCGTGAATTTACATTTTTTACTGGAATATGCAAAAAAAATGAAATTTTTACATAGTACTGCTATGAATTTTTTTTTATTTTGTCCTAATATTTGAGAATTGTTTGAGTTATATAAGTATATGTAGCATATGAATCTTTGCAGACTGTCCTATTTTCACGGTTTGTTGTTATAGTTGCATTATTTGCTTATGTTTGAAATCTTGTTGAGCGTCGTTGACTTGGGAGCCATAGAATTGTGATATCATACAGTGGGTAATGTTTGATTATAGTTAGTGTTACATCAGTACATGATGGAATTTGATGTTATATGTACTAATCCCATTAATAAAAAGTTCGGTTAAGTTTTGTGTGGATGAAGTGTTCGAAGATCGAGGAGGTATCGATATGAGAAGAAGAAGTAGAGGCAAGAGTTCAAGCTTGGGGATGACCAAGGCATCCCTAGTAAATTTTTGGAGCATCGTGTGCCTTTTACTTTTATTTTAATAATGCACCATGCTGGGACGAGTTAGTCCTTGGTGGCTTTATAGAATGCTTCATGCGCTTCACTTATATCATTTGAAGTTTGGATGCATGTTTCTCTATATCTAGAAACCCGTCATTTTGTAGAGTGCTCTTTTGCTTCACTTAAATTTGTTAGAGCGTGGGTAAATCTTTTGCAGAAAGAATTAAACTCTCATGCTTCACTTATATCTATTTAGAGAGTTAACATGAATTGGTCATTCACAAGGTTAGTCATAAAATCCTACATAAAACTTGTGGATCACTTAATATGATATGTTTGATCACTTGCAATAGTTTTGCGATATAGAGATGGGAATATGTGGGAGGTACTAGTGAGTGATTGTGGTTTAGTAAGAATTGGTACTAAGGTTTGTGATTCCCGAAGCATGCACGTATAGTCTCTCATTATGCTAAGAAGTTGGAGCATGATTTATTATTGAGTGTCTTCCTTTGCATGGAGGTCGGGGGCGCGCGATGGTTAACTCCTACCAACCTCCCCTCCCCCTAGGGGCATGCGTAGTAGACTTTCGCAATAAGTATGTGAGTCCTTTATGGATAATGTGAGTCCATGGATTATATGCACTCTCACCTTTCCGCAATTTGCTAGCCTCTTCAGTATCGTGCATTCCAAACCTCGTGATATGATAGGCTCTATCACACATAAGTCTCCTTATATCTTCCTCAAAACAGCCACCATACCTACCTATCATGGCATTTCCATAGCTATTCTGAGATATATTGCCATTTAACTTCCATCATCACCATATACATGACTTGAGCATTCATTGTCTTATTGTTTTGCATGATCGTAAAATAGATAGCATGATATCTTCATGGCTTGTCCGTTTTTTGATATCTTTATGATTTTAAATGGTTGTAAAACCTTTTTAATTGACTTCTTTTTGTTGTTATGAGTTGTTTGTATCCTTTTCCCGTTGTTTCTATGTACATTTTTCATCTACAAATGAAATATTTGTCAAGACCCCGATTCCAAGTCACATCGATCTAGCCGGTAACACCTCATATCACTTTGCGGCCTCACGCACGGTATTCCCACGGGTGTCACCTTACCATGGCCCGGGACCGTTTGCGCCTTTTGGCTCACGTATATGATAGTGTCGCTAGCATCCATATGACAGAGAACCCGGGCCGACATGGCTAGTCATGAACCCAAAGCGGCACTAACCTATGGGGACATGCATACATGAATCACATCGAGCATGTCGGTCAGCAGCGTGTGAATCCAGACTATAGCACTTGGCTAACAGGACTCCGGGAACCCGGGCTGTAGCAGGCTAGACAGGACTCCGGATGTCACCGCGTGACATTTCCCCGAAGGGACAGACACAGGAACGAAGTGAAACACATGCCGGCCAGTCAAGTGTCTTGAGCAGTAGTGCTGGGCTAACAGGACTCCGGTGAACCGGGCTGTACCGGACTACTATGGCTCATGGAAGCACTTAGACTACATTTCCCCATAAGAGAGGCTGCCAGGGCTAAACAACTAGATTGTCGGATCCCACACATACCAAGCATTTCAATCATACACACAATATGCTCGATATGTGTAAATACAACATGGCATCACAACATAACTCTACAACTCAAGTATTTATTCATTAGGCTCCGAGGAGCGAGATGTTACAAACATGGGTCTCATGACCCAACAATCATAGCATACAAATCAAGGCACAAGCGGAAGCTTAACATGTCTGAGTACAGACATCTACAAATGGAAAAGGCTAAGAAGCCTGACTATCTACCAGATCCTGCCGAGGCACAAGATCGTAGCTGAGGTATCAAGCTAACGTCGAAGTCCACGCGGAAAACTACTAGCGAGACTGAAGTCTCTCTCTGCAAAACATAAATTAAGCAAACGTGAGTACAAAGGTACTCAGCAAGACTTACATCAGAACTAGCTACATATGCATCGGTATCAACAAGGGGGGTGGAGTTTAATTGCAGCAAGCCAGCTTTGACTCAGTGGCTAACCTGAACTACGACTGCAAGCAACTCTTTTGAGGTGGCGCACACGAGTCCACATATTCACCAATCAATACACCACTATGGATCCACTCCCGTCTCCATACGAGAAGGCCATCCATAGCGCTCACACTTATCTTGCGAGTTTTAGAGTATCCACTTTCACTTGTCTATGAACTGTTATAGGCAACCCAGAAGTCCATTACCGCGGACACGGCTATTCGAATAGATGATGTTAACCCTGCAGGGGTGTACTTCTTCACACACGCTCTCACCACTTACCGCCATTTACACGACATGTACTCGGCAACCTTCAAGCGGAAGCCCAATGAGAGTGTCGGCCACAACCTACCTAAACACTCAAGTCTCTAGTCCAGGTTTATCGCCTATCCAGGTTCCATCCGCAGGGAGTCCGGCCGAGGTTTCCACATACGGCCCTGGACGATGTGTACAGGGTTCCGAGACACCAAACGGGCGCCCGGCATGCCCGGCCACGGTGTATCTACCGCATCATAGCCCACCCCTAGGGTCAGCGCTACGCACGGCCGCCAACACATATCCTATAAACACCAGAAACTAGTTGCAACTCCTGGACAAAGGACAAGGGTGATCAAGAAGCCGAGAGGGTCCATTGGTTTCGGGCCCAATGCGTGGTAGTAACTATTTCATGGATCACAAACATAGAACTCAGTTCCTGAGGACGGCTTCAATGAGACAACCCACCATGTACTCCTACATGGCCTCTCACCGCTACCTTTACCAAATCGTGTTCACACACTTGGCTCACACATTGTAGGACATGTTTACACACCTCCGGTTCATCCCCGATGAACCAGACCTGACATGACTCTATGCAATAGCAGGCATGACAAACAAGCATAAATGAGTAGGCACATCAGGGCTCAAACAACTCCTACTCATGCTAGTGGGTTTCATCTATTTACTGTGGCAATGACAGGTCATGTAGTGGGTTTCAACTACCACAACATGTAACAGTTGAATCGTTGTTGTCCTAATGCAGTAAAAGAGAGCAGGAGCGAGAGAGTGGTTTGTATCGGAATGAACAAGGGGGTTTTGCTTGCCTGGCACTTCTGAAGATAATATAGTTCTTCATCGGTGTCATCGAACATGTCGTCGGAACCACGTCTATCGAGAGGGGACAATTACCGGCAAACAAGGAAGAATACAGTCAATGCAATGCAACAATATGATGCATGATCATGACATGGCAATATGTTGTGATTTGGGCTAATGCAACAGAAAGTCATTTTAATTGAAGTGGAATTCAAAACTATATCAAATTCCAACTCCAAACCTATTATGAAATTTTCCCTAATCATGTTTCATCATAAACAGTGAGGTTAACTTGCTCAAACATGCATGAAAATGGTACAGATGGATTCCTTGAATTTTTCTGATAATTTTTCATATATAAACTATTTCATTTGGAGTTACGGTTGATTTTATATGAATTTTTGAAGTTTGCAACATTTTCTGGAATTTCCTATATAAAAGTAAATCCAGAAAATACTTATTGCGTCAGCATAGCGTCACTGTGACGTCACCAGGTCAACGGGGTCAGTCCAGGTCAAACCTGACGGCTGGGACCCACACGTCAGTGTCTCAGGCTGGTTTGGGTGGATGACAAGTGGGACCGGCCAATGTTGACTTGACCAAAGTCAAAGCTGACACGTGGGGTCCATAGGGTTAGCACTAATCTAAACAGGAAACTAAACCCGGGGTTAATTAGGTGTGGGGTCCATCCGTCAGTGAGCTAGGGGTTAGTTTAATGGCGTCATTAGCCACTAATGATGGTGCCACGTCGGCAGGGCCGGAGTTAAGTCGCCAGCGACCAAAACTGTGGCGGCAACTCGCCGGAGTTGCTCGGGTTTCGTGTACAGGCCGCGGTTTGAGCCGCGGTTGGGCTCTACAGGTAGCTGGCGTTGCAGCGTGTCGCCTGGTGGCAGTAGCCGGGCCTGGGGTGGCCGGAGTGGACGGCCACGAGCTCAAAGGCGGCGGCCGGAGTTCGGGGTTGGTGCTGGTTGGCGCTAGGGGGCACGGTAGGTCGAATGGGTGGGCGCGCCTGGCTCCTGGAAGCGTGCTGAGCAGAGCGGTGTGCTCGGCTTCGAGCTTGCGCGGCTATGGCCACGGCTACGCCATGGCCGGCGGCGAGATGCTCTCGGGCTCGAAGAGGGCGGCGACTACACGGCGCAAACGAGCAAGGGGGAAGTGGGGATCGAAGGAGAAGCTCACGGGGAGTGCAGCGGTGGTCTTGGGGAGCTCGAGGAAGCAACGGAGCGGGCGCATGGTCGCCGGCGATCTCGGCGGACCGAGGTTGAAGAAGACGATGATGGCGGTGCTGCGGTGCGTCCCGCATCAAGCGAGTCTACGGGGAGGACGAGGGAGTCGAGGCGGAGGTCATGGACACGTCGACGAGGCGCGGTAGGGCCGGTGGCTGCGGCGTTACGACGGCGCGGCCGTGGCTGTGCTCGGGCTAGGGAGGAAGAGGAAGCAGAGGAGGGGGAAGATGTCGGGAGAGAGTGAGAGAGGATGAGGGGGTCGGGGGGTGTGCGTGGCAGCGACCAGGCAGTCGGGGGGGCACGCGGGCAGGGAGGAGCCAGCGCAGCTCGCCGGCCATCGGGCACGCAACTGCTTCTCCTCCTGGCAGGAGGAAGAAGACAGTGCTGCCCCTGGTGGGCTGGGCCGGTTAGCTGGGCCGCCGGGTAAGGAGGCCCAAGTGGGTGAGGCAGGTGAGTTCTTCTCTCTCTCTCTTTCCTATTTTCTGTTTTCTATTTTTTTGCAGTATGTTTTGACTTAGTTTAAATATTAAAACACTTTATAAAATTCTACAAACTTTTATGGGCACTATCTGATTTAAACCAGAGGCCCTCACCAAGTTTCAGAATATTTGGAGCTAGCAAATATTTTATAGGAATTAGTAGCTCCAATTCAAATAAGTATTGACTTAATTCAAAGGCCCAAATAAATATTTCTGTGATTCCAAAAATATTGGTTGAATTTTACCTCTTGCCAATATTTCCAGAAATGAACAGGAACATTTTCTTGGGTTTATTTGAAGCAATTTTTAATGTTGATCATTTTCAGAAAAGATTTCTGAGGCTTTCCACTTTCCCCAATTCAACTTTCAGAAATATATACATGATGCATGAATGCTTGTGCAACTAGTTACAACCAATTCTAGGGCTGTGACAATATTACTTTTATATATTTTTGTTTTCTATTTTTTCCCTTCGGTTCCTTTGTTTTCTCAACATTTTCCTTCGGTTTTTCTTTTTTCTTCATTACAAATTTGGTTTTCATCTGTTTGTCTTTCTTTCTTCGTTAGACTTTGGTATTCTATGTTTCTTTTGTTTTCTTCTTTTTTTTTTCTTTTCTTGTCTATTTTCATCAAAAAAATTCCAACCCAAATTAACTTTTGTCAGTAAACATTCAACATTTTTTTATTCACTAGAAATCTTTTTAATACAATTTCAACATTTAGAAAAAGTTCTTACCATTCAAAAAAGTGTCTTTTTGTCTACTTTTTTCCATACACATTTTACATTCTTGTACATATCTAATGCAGTTTTCTAATACACGTTTCACATTTTTCAAATACAAGATTAACATTATTTGAATACATGGTCAATATTTTATCCATACACATTTTAAAAAATTCTCAAATGCTTGACACACTTTTTCCAAATACAAGATTAACATTTTTTTCATACACATGTAAAAAAAATCTCAAATGCTTGATAAACTTTTTCCAAATACAAGATTAATATTTTTTAATACACATTTGACTTTTTCAAATGCTTGATTAACATTTTTTCAAATACAGTACTTACCTTTTGTGAGTACATGCTAAACGGTTTTTCTATACATAATGAACATTTTTAAATTCTTGATTAACAGTTTTTTAATGGAAGATTAACATTTTTTGAAATGCTTGATATAATTTCTTGGATACATTATCAACCTTTTTCATAAACATTATATAAATTTTGAATACATGTGAAACATTTTTTCTATAAACATTTAACTTTTCCAAATGCCTGATTAAAAAAATTCAAATGTTTTACATATATATATTTTTTGTATACATGGGAAACATTTTTTATATACACATATTTTTTCATAGATATTTTTTTGTATACTTGAAAAATATTTTTTCTATACACATTATAATTTTATAAAATCTTGACTAATCGTTTTTCAAATTTTAAGGTAAAGTGTTTTTTGTAATATATATATATAGGGTTTCGCTATTCGTCACCCTGGGTGGGGAATAGTTA
>NC_041384.1:696113746-696116142 GCF_002162155.2 Triticum dicoccoides
ATACATTTTTTAGTACAATTTTATTATTTGTAAGTGCTTGATTAATAATTTTTAAATATATGATCAACTTTTTCATACACATTTGTATATACACATCTTTTTATATACACATCTTTTTTATACATATTTTTTTGTACACATGACAATCTTTTTTCTATACACGTTGTACTTTTCTATAATTCTTGATTAATTTTTGTTCAAATGTTTTATATAAAGTGTTTTTTGTAATATATAGAAAAAATAAAGAAAAATATGTTTTTTTAGAAACACCTATAACTTTATTCATACTCATAACAATTACAGGTACATTGATTTGGACCTCAGATCCAAGAAAATACAAAGTAACTCCTATGACTAAGAATTATAATGAAATCTCTTGAAAATAACTTCTTCACGGAATCTCTGCTTGAAGAAATACACCAAAGACTTCGGTAAAAAGGCTGCAATTGGACTGAAGAAATGATGTTGTCACTCTTTCACCCGCACGAACATGATTCTAACCTGAGCTGCTTTGAGCTCGGCAAACAGCTCAGGACACCCCCTGCAACCTAGCTGGCCCATGCACAGGGGGCTGCGTGGGCAAGGGTTGTTTCTACGTCGCGTATTGTGGGATATAAATGATGAGTAGTGGGATGGCTCAGTAGGTATGTTCCTTCAATGCGCGTTGTACATTCCTGTAGTAGAGGGTTTTCCCCTTTTTTTCATTTTCTTTCCTTTATACTTATTAGGTTTTATTTGTTGTTCCATCGGTTTACTTCAATTTTCCATTACTTCTTCATTTCGCTCTATTCTTTTAGTTATTTCAGTGGTGTTTTCGGGTTTTCGCTGTAGGTTCGTGTAGGTTCGGGTTTTCGTTTTCTTATTCAGTTTCTTTTTCTTTTTTCCTTGGTTTTATATGTTTTTCACCGGTTTTCTTTAGTTTTCCTTTTTTTGGGTTTATCTTATTCAGTTTCTTTTTCTTTTTTTCTTGGTTTTATATGTTTTTCACTGGTTTTCTTTAGTTTTCCTTTTTTTGGGTTTATCATTCGTTATATTGATTTTTATTTATTTCTTTCTTTGTTATACTTTGGTTTTATTTGTTTCTTTCTTGGTTTCATATGTTTCGTTCGGTTTTGTTGGCTTTTTGTTTTTGTGTCTTTGTCATTTTTTGTCACACATGACTTCTTTCTTTTAGTACACAATTTGTTAGAGCACATGCGAAAACATTTTATGATTCACTTTATACATTTTTCAAATGCATGTACATTTTTTAAAATACATGTTTGAATACATAGTAATATTTTTCCCAAATACTCTTTTTTATGGAAGTACACATTTTTTTAGCCTACAGGACCACCTTTTTTTACATTGTGTAAATATTTTTTAAATGTCCCAAACATGTTTTTCAATCGGTGGATTTTTTAAATTCCATGTACATTTTTTAATGGCATTCCCTACTATCCATATTACTTGTCACTAAAACGAATGTATCTAGACGTATTTGTGTGTTAAATACATCCATTCGAGTGACAAGTAATATGGATTGGGAGGAGTACAGTTTTTTTTATACAATGCAAAACTTTTTTTATGTTGTATATATTTTTTTGACAGTGTCAGGAACCATTTTGGAAACTCGTGAACAATTTTCTGAAGATACAAAACATTTTTAATATATTTTATACAAATATTTTTAAAGGGCACATACTTTTTTGAAACACGCGACATTTTTTATTGAACTAACATTTTCCTGCACATGATTACTATTTTTATTTACATGTTTAACATTTTCAATGTGTGATTAACATTTTTAAAATTCTTATGTAAAGTTCTTTTTGTATTATATATATATATATATATATATATAAAAAAAATATTATGAATATAAACAAAAGTAAACAAGGAAAAAGGAAAATAAAAATGTGAAGACAAACGAAAATACACTCATGAGGTCATCATGATGCAACAACTGGTTACTAGGGCGGCCCAGTTCCCGCACCATGCAGTGAGCCGTTCGTAGGCATCACAGCGGGCGGCACATGGTGGCGCCCCAACGAGGGTTATACAGGAGGTCCCCAAACGAAGCACACTTTCTGTGTCTGAAACTAGGACGGGCCTCTTCTACAATGTTTGTTGATTGTTCAAATAGGTATTACATGGGCCTTCCCTCGGAGTGGACACGACCGAAAGCAATGACCCACACTACCACACGCTTGTAACCAAAAGGTTAAAATACTACTATAAAAGAAGAAAAATGCTAAAAACATGCCAAAATTCCCATTACAAAATATGTTAAAACTCTTCTAAACAAAAGGTAATCGACAACAACGATAAAAGCTACACCATCGATCATGCCACATAATGTTAGATCATTGTTTTTGGAATTTTAGTTAGTTTAAAATTGGATCTTTTATAGCAAA
>NC_041384.1:696116320-696119402 GCF_002162155.2 Triticum dicoccoides
CTGGATTCGTTGGTGTTCACAATCTCAACAGTACTATAAAAGAAGGAAAATGGTAAAAAAAATGCCAAAGTTTTCATTAAAAATATGTTAAAACTCTTCTAAACAAAAGGTTATAAAAACAAAACAAAAGAAAATCAACAACAACGATAAACGACGCACCATCAATCACGCCACAAAATGTTGGATTATTTTTTTCTTGGAATTTTAGTTAGATTAAAGTTGGATCTTCTATAACGCAAGAGAGTAAAAAAAGGGACAAATCCCACAGCGAATTACACCAAACATTTCAGCGGTTGAACTGGATTCAATGGTGTTCACAATCAGATTGAATCTCAATTATATATCGGCTTTAAACTTTAAATGTTAGACGCACAATGTCTCAACATTTTCAGTCCCCTTCTGAATTTCATTTTTGTATCTGATCCCTAGGCGGTATAGAAGATCCAAACATTTTTCATTTTAGTTAGACTAGCACACATGCCCGTGCATTGCAACAGGATAATAAAATTATATGCATCTGACTCGATATAAGAATGGATCAAGACCCCCACATGTCCGTATTCTCTAGGTCAACACGACACCCTTTAATTAGAGCCAAACAACTATATTCTCTTTTGTTGGAATATGCCCAAAATTTCCTTCAATTATAGATAACCAACACATTTTGTTTTATTTGCACATGGAAGCTACCAAACGTCAATAATTTATGGTGTCCCTTATTCTTGACAAACCGACTTAGCTCGATATGTCGGATGCAGCGCAGGCCAAGTATGGGAGTGCTCAAACTCACGACCTCAAAGACCCGACCACATGTTGCTAGCCACTCAAACAAACGCGTCCTCCAATGATCAGCGTGAATATTTAAGAATATAAAGCAATGTCACATTTGAAACATTTTGTTCATTTTTTGAACTTTTCAAAAAATGATAACTATGAATTGCTTAATATACTTGGCAACATGCACAATTAAAAAAAACCATACAATTAAAAAGACACGAACAAAAAATTTGAATGGAACATTTTTTAAATTCATAAACATTTCTTAAAACATGAAGCTGTTTATAAAAAATACGAAGATTTTTTCATTTGTGAACAAGTTTTGGAAATGGGAATATGTTTTGAACGTTCAGAAGTAAAATATAGAAAATGTGCTTTCAATGCAAAAAATATTTTTAATTTTTGAACATTCACTAAAACAATAATATTTTTCAAGTTTGTAACATTTTCTAAATGCAGTTTTTAAATCTTGAACAAAATTGGAAAAACCAAAACATTTTTTTAATTGTAACGATCAAATTTTTAAAATTGCAAACATTTTTAAAATAGGAACACAATTTAGAACTTCGTAATATACTTGGCAGCATGAACAATTTTCTAAATTACGAATAGGTTTTTTTAACTTCCATACATTTTTGAAAAATAAACAAGAAAAAAAGTTTAAACAGAGTATTTCTTGAAATTCACAAAAATTTCTTTAAAACATGAACCTTTTTAAAAATACAACCATTTTTTAAGTTTTGAATTTTTTTTGAAAACAGGAACATATTTTGAACATTCAGAAGAATTTTAGAAAATTTGTTTCTTTAATGTAAACATTATTTTCAATTTATGAACATATCGGTAAACCACGAATATTTTTCGAATGTGACACATTTTTCAAATGCATTTTCTTAAATATTGAGCAATTCTAAAAAATATACACATTTCAAAAAAATGGGATTAATTTTTCAAATTCTGAAAATTTTGAACGACAAAAAAATCCCAAACATTTTCTAAAATATGAACACATTTTTGGAATTCGAAATTTTTGCCGAAAAATTGAATAAGTGAAAGTCCGAATTTTTTAAAAAATTTCGAATTTCAGAAAAAAGGAAAAGTAAACTTAAAATAGGAAAAATAAAAAAGAAACGGAAAATAAAAAGAGAGAAACAGAAGAAGAAAAAGAGAAACAAAACATAGAGAAAATGGGCGGCCCAGTCTTGACGCCTTGTGCGTACGTTAAACTATCTACCGCCCGGTGCGGGAAATAGGTTTACTTATTGCTGCGTGTGCAGGAGAAAATGGGCTGACCTTACTGGGTCGTAGCGTGGGCGTTATTCTAGACAAATCTCTTTCTTTTGCTAACATACGGACGTACAAACGTTTAGTACCACCTCGTATAGAAAAAAGAAATCTTTTGACGGTGAACGGATGAAATAATTGGAGAAACGCACATTGCTTTATAATAATAAAATAATAATAATAATAATAATAATAATAATAATAATAATAATAAATAAAAGGTATAGGTATATATATATAAATATAGATATAGATATAGATTAAAGTTGGATCTTCTGAATCTCATTTTTGTACCTGATCCCTAGGTGGAAATTAAACGACAAAGCAGCACCGGCAGTGGCCGGGCGCAAGTAGGATGCCAGTATGCAATCTTTCCTCGCCGAACGAGCAGTCCCTGTTGGGGAAGCTGCCGGGCGCGCTTTCCTCCGCGGGATCGTCGGTCGACGTACCTAGCAGCTAAGCTGCACAAGCTCAATCAATGAAGCATGCATGGATGTGACCATGGCTTCTCGCGTACGTGATGGCTTTGCATGAGAAAGAATGTGGTGAGGACCGACGCACAAAGCCCCGAATCCAGCTGCTCGTTGCCTCTTGCGTGCCCGCAGCACTGTTAGGCCAGGAAAGACGGATCCATCGGGCCTGCCTCTGCCCCTGCAACGTTTTCGGTGGCGGCTTTTGGTGCTCAGATCGGCGCGGATCGTGTGCCCTGCCTGCCTGCCCTCGTCATCACCACCGATAACATGCGCGGCTGGCCGGCCGCCAGCCTGCGTTGCGCCGAACAAACCCAACCACGATTGAATTAACCAGGGATGGTGATCCTGGTTTCCTTGGAACACAAGCTAAACAAACAGAGACTGGTCCGTACCCAATGTGAATTCAATAATCTTTGGACGTGCATCATATCATGTCCTACTACCAATCAACAAACGGGCAGATGAAGGCCGTGAGATAGCCACCGCCTTCTCCTCCTCCAAGAAAAGCTAGGGTTTCTGCCTCTTGTCGGTGTCACCGCAAGTCCGCC